>NC_046169.1:34106267-34351267 GCF_011064425.1 Rattus rattus
AAACAGAGACAGCTATGAAGGCGACGGGGCTCTTTAACATTTGCTCTCTGACTTGAGAGCCATTTTTTTTTTAAATCACTGTAAAACTGATTTCCCCATAGATGAACCAGGTGGAGAGTCAAAGGCAGAAAGACATACAACCAAAGTGAGCCTGATGACACAGACCCAAGGATAAAATCCGCAGCCATAACTCTCGCCAGTCACACCAGAACTCCTATCAATCAAAGACGTAGAGGAGGGAGGAGAAAGCAGAGGCAAGTGCAACCATTCAAAAAATCCGTAATTATTAACACGATGGCATTGCTGTATCAGTACTAATATAATCCTATCTCCTCATAATTGTTCATCTGACTTTCTATGCACATTGGTGAGAACCAGTGTTTGTAACTGAATAGACAACAAACAAAAACCAAACTCAAGGGCTGGAGAGATGGCTCAGCGGTTAAGAGCACTGGCTGCTCCTCCAGAGGTCCTGAGTTCAAATCCCATCAACCACATGGTAGCTCACAACCATCTGTAATGGGATCTGATGCCCTCTTCTGGTGTGTCTGAAGACAGCGACAATGTACTCACATAAAATAAATAATTCTTTAAAAACAAAAACAAACTCAAACAGTCTGGAAATGGCTGGGACCTCCCTGGTTTGTATCCAGGAGGCTCTGGAGCTGCCTTAACTCACCGCTACCTGCTGTTGCTCTCATTTTGATCACTAACTGAACCTCTCTGGGTCATAGCACGATGACCTCACCCCAGGCACCTCCAAACTGAGAAAAGGCACTATTTCCCTCCAGGACCTAAGGACACAGTCCCTTGGATGTGAGGATCTTCTTGAAGCTAATCGCAGAAGCCGGCAACAGAAAACTTTTAGTTGGAGCGTGCAAGATGGCTCAGCAGGTAAAGGGGCTTGCTGCCAAGACTAACAGCTGGAGTTCAAAGCCCGGAATCCACACGGTAAAAGTGAGAGAACAGATTCCTGCAAGGTGTCCTCCAACTACCACAGGAGCACTGTGGTGTGTAGGCACCCGCATACATAAATAAATAAATGTAATGAAATGATACATATATGTATTATATATATTGTTATCTTGTTCTTAATTTGTAAGATTATTTGTTCTATTTTTTGTATGAGTGTTTTGCCTGTATGTATGTATGTACATATGTATGTATGTTTGAATGTATATATGTACATGTATGTGTATACCATGTGGTGCCTATGAAGGTCAGAAGAGGACGTCAGATCCCCTAGAACTGGAGTTACAGACATTTGTGAACCACGATGTAAATGTTGGGAGTCTAACCTGGGTCCTCAGCAAGAGCAACAAGTGCCCTTCACGGTTGAGCTGTCTCTCCATCCCCTAAGAACATTTTAACCTGGGCATGGTATTGAATATAATTGATCTCAGCACTAAAGAAAGACAGAGACAAATTTCTGTGGTTGAGGCCAGCCTGGTCTACATAGTAAACCCATGTGTCAGATAAATAGGTGGTTTTAATGTAGGAAGAAAGCTTTTAGTTGGCCAAGTCCCGGTCATATGGAGTCCTTGAGACGTACCCCGGATGTAGCCCTCACGATTTGCACGAGTGGACTTGCAAGTGAAAACCTGCAGCCAAAACGGCCTGCCTCCGCAAGAATGGCGTAACGCAGGCTTGTAATCCCAACATTTTAGAGGCTGAGGCAGGAGAACTGGTGAGAGTTTTAAGGTCAGGCCAGACCACGGATTTCTAGACCAATCTGGGCTCCAAAGTGAAACCCTCGTCTCCAACAAATAGTAACAATGAAACAAAGAACCAAATAAACAAATGGAGAAAATAACCTTTGCTATAGTCAGCCACGTGGCATGGAGGTGGCCTTGTGATTGCTGGTGCGTGGTCTCAGTGGAGCCTTCTGGAAGCCAGACACAACTGTTATAACCACTCTTTTTCTTTGTACCCAGAACGTACGAACTGACGCGGCCGCGCATGGCCACCAGGGGGCAGCAGAGCCCCGGCGGCGTCGACCAGCCCAGGCTGCCTGTCCTCCACCGCAGGAAATTGCAGGCGCCTCCTGGTTTAAGCAAAGCTAATTGTTCAAGAGTCCCAGACTTTTCTGGGATCAGATAAAGCTGGCTGTGTGACTTTGAACAACTCATTAACCTTTCTAAGCCCGAGCCTCCTCATCTTAAAACTATAGATAATGGCCCGTGACTACGCCAAAGGCATTGTCATAAAAAGTAAAGGACACTGCGCTGCCGGGCAAAGACAGATCAAGAGGAAACGGGGCTCAGGAAGGAGGACTTGATGTTTTTCACAATAAGTTCATAAAGCTTAAAAAAAAAAAAAGGCAGAGACTTGAGCATGTTTATGGGGAGAATGAAGACCCAACAATGGGAGGGGAGGCAACCAAATGGGGATGTTTACGCTAAAGGAAGGCAAGCCATGGAGGCTGGGGAACCCTCATGCAGAATGTGAAGGCACTTGCTGTTGTCGTAAAGAGAATACAGCGGTGTGTGTGTGTGTGTGTGTGTGTGTGTGTGTGTGTGTGCGCGCGCGCGCGCGCGCGCATGTACCTATGCGTGTCTCTGTGTGTCTCTGTGTCTGTTTGCACATGTGTCTGTGCCTACACAGGCATGTACACTTCAGATGTGATCGTTTTCTTGCCTCCTTGTTTGAGACCGATCCTTTTTGTTGGTGACCACTGTGCTGCATGCACCAGGCTAGATGGCCTATAAGCTCCCCAGAGTTCCTCTGTCTCTGCCTCCCACCTCACCCCTGGGGGAACTGAGAGTACAGACAACCCCAATGGTGTGTGGGTTCTGGGGGATTCAAACTCAGGTGCTCACATTTACCCACTGAACAGTCTCCACCACCCCCACCCCACCCCCACCCTGCCCCCATCCCTTTGTTTTGAGATAGAGTTTGCCATGTCACCAGGCTGGCCTTGAACTCCCAGTGCTCCTTTCCCTGGCCTCCTGCATGTGCTAGGATTACAGATGTCTGACTACAGAGGCTACTTCACAACACCATGGGAGAGTAGATTGAGACCAGTGACTTGAGTTCATCTTTGATCCCAGGACTCGGGAGTCAGAGAGAAATTGAAGTAGGAAGCACAAATAATCAAGTGGCCAGAGCCACCTAAGCAGTGAGAGCACTGCTGGCTCCAAACACCGGCTCTCAAACTATACTCTACATTTGAGTAGCAATGAGAGTTAGGTTGGACTTGCCTCAGTGTTCGCCTATGCATCGTGTGCATGCAGTGCCCATGGTGGCCAGAAGAGGGCGCTAGGTCACCTGAAACCTGAGTTACAGATGGCCGTCCCCTGTCTTGTGTGGGTGCTGGGAACTGAATCCAGGTCCTCTGGAAGAGCAGCCAGCATTCTTAACCACTGAGTCATGTCTCTAGCACCTTGGTTTTGGTTGGTTTGTTTGTTTGTTTGGTTGGTTGGTTTAGTTTGGTTTTCTGACAGTGTCTCCTTATACACCCCTGGCAGGCTTGAACATCTGTCTCTGCCTAGATAGTGCTGGGATTAAAACATGTGACATCGCCATGACCTCTTCTGGCCTCTTTGAGCACCAGGCAGTCATGTTGTACACAGGCAGAAGATCTATATACATACGCATAAAGTAAAATGATAATTTTAAGATATTTTAGGGGGGAAATGGTAAAGCAATTGGGGTGTGGAAGCTGAGGCAGGGGGATTGTAAGATTGAGCACTGCCTGGGATATGTAGAAAGAGGAGTTGTGGAGGGGTAGTGAGAAGGTAAGACGACCCGAGATCAAATCCCAGCACCCACGTAAAAGCACTGGGGGACAGAGGCAGACAGATATGTCTCAGGAACTCAAAGCCCAATTAATTGATTAATTAATTAATTAATTAATTTTGTGTATGTGTGCATGAGTGTGTGTACCACAAGGCGGAGTGAAGATCAGGGATCAAGTTACAGAGAGTCAGGTCTAGCAGTCTGCCATGTTGGGTCCTGGGGATTGAACTCAGCTCCTCCGGCGGCTTGGTGGCAAGCACCTTTATCCCCTGAGCCACTCCCTGACCTGTCTAGCAGTTTGTTTCACGTTCCTCTCCACCTCATCCACTTTTGTTTTGTTTTCTGCTAGTTACTCAAGACCTCAGGCATGTTAGTTAGGCAAGCGTTCTACCACTGGGCAGCACTCTCTGCCTCTCTTACCCCTTTGAATCTTTCTAGATCTTTCCATGGAGGTACCACATCTGAACGTTGTATTTTACAGATGAGAGTGGACGCCCAGAGGAGGAACTTGTTTGCCCAAGGTCCCATGGTCCGGTGGACATCCGATCCGTGTAGATAAAACGTTGCTTCTCCCAGAGACGGCTCCGTCTCACCGTAAGCAGAAAAGGAAAAAATTCAACCTAGTTTAACCGATAGCGTGTTGTTCTGTCATTGTGAAGATTTAAACAAACAAAAACAAAAGAACAAACAACCCCACACACACACACACACACACACACGAAACCCCAAAACTTCATTCAAGGTTTATTTGGTTTTCCTGTGTCGAGCCAACCTCGGGCCTTGCGCTCGCGCACAGGTGTTCTACCGCTGAGTCACACCTACAACTGGGCCGCCGGGGGATAGGATTCAGGTGAGCGTGAGGCTCCAAATTCAATTCCCTTCCTCATTCTAGTCAGGGGAGCAGGCTCTCTCTGAATCCGGACCACTGTCGATGATTAAGAAGCAGAAGCAGAAGCAGAGGTAGGAGGAAGATTGGGAAGGCGTCTCCTGGAGGTATGAATTGGGGTGGAGACGCGGGTGGGGCAGCAGCGGTAGCGACCAACCTGGTTTTCAGTCAGAACTTTAGACTGACGCTCGGAGGAGAAAGTACAGAAGGCGGGGAGACCCTGAGGCTGGAGAGCCACCCTCTAGTCCTTCAGAAAAAGGAATTTGCCGTGCTTTCTAACTCCCTGAGACCAGAGGAGGAACCTGAGGGTCAGGCGCTAGGAAATCAATCCCCCGCTGTCCTCCGCTTGCCCTGCAAACAAACAAGATTAGAAAATCAAAGCCTCAACTTTCCTACCGAAGCGGCCCTGCCCCGGGGAGGACCCACTAGAAACTGTTAATCCACTGACAACCTGGGGCTTCACTTCCTGCCCACTGTGGGACTAGGGAGCTGCGCTACCCTCTCTGTGACTCAGTTTCCTCAGGCTTAAAATGATCTTCATTGTAATAGAGCCCTTTGTAAACTTGCAAGGAAGAATTTAAAATTACGTTGCTGGGTTTGGTTGATGAGTACTTACAGCTGTGCGTAAGGCACTCGAACCCAGCTCCGCCATAGAGCAATGCACTGGAATCCTCTGGGGGAAGAGCTGGGTCTGAGTTTCAGTGGTAGAGCTAAACTTGAAGCACTGGTTTAAAATTCTGCCATGCGGGCGTAGCGCCCTGGGGCTGAGTGCTTGCCTAAAATGCTCAGGATCTCTAGTTCGAGTCCCAGCACTAGAACATGAACTCAATTCTCCCCATAAAGGAAAGACCTGATTTCTACATCCATATTTTGCGTATTGTGTGGCTCACAACTGCCTTTGTGGGTGGTGAGTGTGCAGATGTATAAGTAAATAAAAAATATCTACAAAAAAAATTTGATGTGGTTCTGCACCCAGAGAACCCAGGGTCAGTTCCCAGCACCCACTTGGTGGTTCTCTGGAATCTGATGCCCTCTTCTGGCCTCCATGGGTACTGCATGTACACACACACACACACACACACACACACACACACACACACACACACACGAGTCAGATCTTTAAAAATAGAACATCATCCTACTGAAGGAATGAATAGTCAACTATATTAGAAAATAGTAAATTGTAATTTTTTTTTAAAAAAAAGAATAGGTGGGAAATCTGCCTGGAAACAGGGAATTGTTTCCCTTTGCAATAACGCACAAAACACTTTACAACAACAACAACAAAAAATGATTAGTAGTAACAATAAATTTGATGAGTAAATTTCAAATTACTTTTCCTCTGAGATAGTTGCTTGGTTTGCACTCCTAAACTGGGTGGGGGGTGTGTGAGGAGAAGGCAGAGAGGCGGACCCCCATTATTAGCCCAGAATGTATGACTTCACGCTGTTAGGAAAGGAGGTCTAACAGCAAGAACGTGCAGATATTAACATACAGAATGGTGACCAGGGTCTGCAAATAAATGTTAGGCTCTTCCGCATGTAACCACACACAACCAGACCTCTTGTTACAGCCCTCTGGACACTTTATGTGTAATTGTACGGTGGAGGCACTTGGATGTTTGCATCTCTGACCACACTGAACTCAGAGGGAAGGCTGATGAGGGCTTATTGTCAGGGCAAATGCTTAAAGAAGTCCCCCCCCCCTTTTTTTTGTGAAACTAGACTCCTTGAGGATCCAGGAAGACACGCTAGTCTCCCCACCCCCAGGAATACGCAAAAACCTAAAGGATAGACCGGCACCCCAATTCAAGGGAATTCCCAGGCCTTCCACCCCAAACTCAGCTGCCGATTCCCTGGGGTACACAGGCTAGGAATCCTGCTGCTGTTGTTTAAAGATATCTTTCTCTGTAGGCTAGTCTGAGCTGCCTAGTCTCTCACTTTCTGTCTTTCCCTCCCTGCCCTTCTGCACTGGGTGCCAGTGCAGAGTCAAGTTCTGGGACATCTTGGGAAGATGTCAATGACCCCTGCTAGCAGTCAGTCTGTCTCTGTCTCTGTCTCTCTGTCTCTCTGTCTCTCTGTCTCTCTCTCTCTCTGTCTCTCTCTCTCTCTCTCTCTCTCTCTCTCTCTCTCTCTCTCTCTCTCTCTCTCTCTCTCTCTCCCGCTCCTGTTTCCAGCTATCCCTTTAGTGGAGGAAGCAACAAAGATGGAAATATATCTACCCAGACAGATGGTGCCCAAAGAGAAGATTCTTCTGGAGTCACTGGTGCACTGGGGGGAGGCTGAGATCTCTGCCTCTGGACTTAAGGGTTTTCACAGACACGGTGATTTAACAAAGGTGAGTGTGCCCTCTCAGGGTGGGGAGAGGAAGGGGAAGGCGTTTTTATCTCTAAGCTAAGGAGGCAAAATTCTGGACGCAGGTGTTTGGGAGCCCGCAGATCACACAAGATTTTAAGAGAGCTTCATTTCCAAGTAGGGTAAGTAAGTCCAGGGTTTGAACTCCACTTCCAGGAAATGCTGTGTATTCTTACGACAGTGACTTAACCTCTCGGTGTGCACATTTCCTTCTGAAAGGGATCATGTGGCTTAATTAACAAAAGCCTTCTGTATAAGGTGGATGGGTGTAACCACTGAGGTGTGAGGACCCACAGAGACCCACTTTGGCTATTCAAGGACTTACAGCGGTCTCTGCGGAAGGGAGAGCTCCAAGAAAGTCATCATAATTAAAGGGAGGGGTCTCATTACTTTTGATGTGCTGGGGGAGCTGACTCTGGTACTCCACCTAACCTCTGGGGTCTGACAGCCATTGTTTTCAGAGATTTCCAAGGGGCAAAACGGCTTTCCTTGGTGTGGGTGTCGTTTTGTATATCTAAAACCAGGTGATCTCCGGGAGATGCCTTCCCTCAGGCGACCCACTGGCCTAGTCATCGAAGTGCAGCTTTATTCCACGGCCCTCGCTGTAGCAGGCGAGGCCTGTAACTCTGGCACTCCTAAGGGAGGAGGGGGGAAAGTCCGGAGCCAGCCTGGGCTACAGAGTAAAACCCTGTCTTAAAACAACACAAGCAACTTACAGCTGGCGCATTTTAAGACAAGGGGTTAGAGGACTTTAAACGCCAGCCTGCTTGGGGTAGACTTGATGCTGAGAAAGCTCGGGGCGTGGGTGGGGAGGCATATCGTATTCAAATTTGCTTCAAATTTTTATGGTCCAGAGTTCCAAAAGCACGCATCCTTTTGAAGGGGGTTTGAATGGAAGGCTCCCTTCCCAGTCACTTCCTCCCACCGCTAGATCTAGAGGTGGGTTCAAGATCCTTGCAGACAATCCCAAGAATGAGTAACCAAATGTTTGTTTTCGCTTCTTTTAAAATTCCTGGAGGCACGAGGCAGTCAATGAATAAATGAACGCAGTCTTCGCCGCTGCAGCCCCAAAGCAGCTGCTGGCTCCAGCCGGCTCTTCTCTTTGTTTTTCTAAGACTCTGGGCTGTTGTCCCCACCAGTTAAAAAGCCATCCCCAGCCCTGTTTTCAAAGAGAGCCGGTTGCATTTCAATGCCTGCTTCCCAGGCAGGGATTCCCCGACGCGGTGGCGTCTAGCAGTCTTGAAAAAGACGAGAAATCATTAGTCCTAATTAAGTCCTCCCGGGCTGGCTGGTCGGGGTCGGTGGCGACTGCATTCCCAGCCTCCCCAGAAGGAAGGGGGTGCTAGAGAAAGGGCTCCCCTGCTCTCTCCATCGGGACTGGAGGGACTGAGAGGCTGGGAAAGGCAATTCGGGGACCAGGATCCTAATCTTTGAAAACAGGCTCAACCCCTGTCCGCGGAAATCTTAGGAGGGAGAGATCTCTGAGATGAGGGAACTGGCCAGTGAGGTGTGACATTTAAAGTTCATCTGTCCACTGCGATGGAAATTTAAACATCCATCCATTCCCCTGGTAGAGGGTTAAAGGAGCCAAACAAGGTGATATTTCGCCAGACTTTACAAGTTTTAAAACAGCTCAAGGAAGGCACCATAGATACATAGGGGCCTGATAAGCCAAATAGTGTTATCGTGATAAATAAGTAAAAAGTTTAATTACAAAATTACAGTGTTTTTTGAGACAGGGTATCACGTAGCTTAGGCTATATGCTTGAGTGCCAGTGAACCTAAGGATAACCATGGTCTTCTGATCTTCCTGCCTCTGCCTCCAGGGCGCCAGGATCGCAGGTGTGCACCACCACATCCAGTGAAAACATAGGGGCTGGCCGGGTAGTGGGGGAACACACCTTTAATCCCAGCCTTGGGAGGCAGAGGCGGACGGACCTCACAAAGATAGATGATAGATAGATAGATAGATAGATAGATAGATAGACGGACAGACAAATAACCAGGGACTGAAGGATGCCTCTGCTGTTAGACATATATACAGCTCTTGCAAAGGGGCCTGAATTCAATTCCCAGCACTTACATAGTGGCTCACAACTGCTTGTGCTGGAAGATCCTATGTCTCAGGGTCCTCTGAGGACACCTGCTCTCACATGCACAACCACACACACACACACGTGCCCACATATACACACACAGGCCCACACATACATACATACACTAAAATGTACATATATGTATAAAACAAAATATATATTTCGATGACCAGACTTTGCAAGTAAGATGCTTGCTGTCCAGCTTGATGACCCGAGTTCATTCCTTGAGCCCATACGGTTGAAAGAAAGAATGGACCTTCACAAAGTATCATCTGACCTCCCTCAGCTTGTCAGGACACACGCATGTGAAACAAATAAATGCAAAGATATTAAAGTAAGGGCTGGAGAGACGGTTCAGCGGTTAGAGCACCGACTGCTCTTCCAGAGGTCCTGAGTTCAATTCCCAGCACCCACATGGTGGCTCACGACCATTTGGGATGGAGTCCAGTGCCCTCTTCTGGTGTGTCTGAAGATAAACTACAGTGTACTCACATAAAATAAAATAATTCTTTAAAAAAATATATTAAAGTAAAATGTGGAATTCACTTTGGTAAAGATAGCATGTGGATATGTGAAGTGTTCTGCGTTCTATTTTTTATTTTTTAAAAAGGCTTTTTTTTTTTTCTTGCCCGTTTGTCTGTGCACCGGGTGTGTAGTGCTCATGGAGGCCAGAAGAGGGCATCAGAGTCTTCAGACTGGAGTTACAGACAACCAATGCCAGGGCTGGGAATTGAAGCCCTGGACCTCTGGGGGAGCAGCCCCGTGCTTGCTCGCGCGCGCGCGCGCGCGCGCGCGCGCGCACACTCTCTCCCTCTCTCCCTCTCTCCCTCTCTCCCTCTCTCCCTCTCTCCCTCTCCCTCGTCTGTAGTGTAAATAACAGGCGATAAAATAAAATCTAACTGGGTGTGGTAGCACGAGGCACCAGGAAGGCTGAAGTAGGCGGTCACTGTGAGTCTGAGGCTCACCAGGGCTGCGGTGAGTTAGTTTAATGACCAGGTGAGGGAAGAGCCATCATCAGAACCAGATGAGCAACCGATTTAAGAAGGGATGAGAGTTTGGGGGAAGGAGACAAAAGGGCTGGGGTAGTTTAACCAACACTGAAAACATACAAGAAAACCTTGTGAGAATCCAATACGTTGGAAAGTAATTGGGTATATATATATATATATGTGTGTGTGTGTGTGTGTGTGTGTATACATATATTCACACATATATATATACACATATATATTCATCACTTCTTTAACAGTAATCCTACTACTGTTATGAATTGTAATATAAACATCTGAATGGACAGATATATATAATATATATATTATACAATATATATTATATATATGTATATATATAATTAGCCAGGTGGTGGTGCAAGCCTTTAATCCCAACACTCAGAAGGCAAAGGCTGGTGGGCCTCTCTGAGTTTGCAGCCAGCATGGTTTACAGATTGAGCTCTGGGACAGCCAGGACAACAGAGATAAACCCTGTCTTGAAAAGCAAAACCAAAAACAATAGCATGAAACGAGAAAAAAGAAATACAATTAAAACTGGGCAGAGTGGTACACACTTTTAAGCCCAACGTTCAGAAGGCAGAGGCCGTCAGATCTCTGTGAGTCAAGGCCATTATGATCTATACAGAGCGGCAGCTCTCAGCCTTGGGGTCAGGCTGACCCCTCTGGGGGTTGAATGACCTTTGCACGGGGATTTCCCAAGACCACCTGCCGATTCAGATGTTTATATTACAATTCATAACAGTAGTAAGATTACATTTACAAAGAAGCGATGATGATAATTTTTTGGCTGGGGGTTACTACATGTATTGGACTGTATTAAAGGGTCACAGTTTGACGGTCATAGAGTTCCAGAACAGCCAGAGCTACATAGCAGGACCCTGTCTCTAGCTGGGCAGTGATGACTCACACCTTTGATCACTGCACTTGGGAAGCAGAGGCAGGCAGATCTCTGTGAGGCCAGCCTGGTCTACAAGTCAAGCTGCAAATCTAGGACAGCAGAGGTTACACAGAGAAACACTGCCTGGAAAGAACAAACAAAACAAGACAAAAACAAAATCCAAAACCAAACAGTAAGTGAATCTCTAAGTTCAAGGCAGCCTGGTCTACACACACACACACACACACACACACACACACACACACACACACACACACACAGACACACTGGGGATACAGGGGATACACACACGTAAACACACAGATACACAAAGAGAGAGAGAGAGAGAGAGAGTGAGTATGAGTCAGTCAGTCTTAGTACAGCCAGAGCTACACAGAGAAACCCTGTCTCAAAAAACAAAAAAAAAAAAAAAGTTTGAATAGAGGACCCCTCTCTGTTAGTTGTTGGTCAGGGAGACCCTAGAAGCCACACAAACACCATAGGCTGTCACCGTTGCCCACCATAGCTATACAGTGTAGACTGTTGTCTTTATGCAAATGAAGACAGGCACAAGATAAGGCAAGGCCTGTGACTGAGCAGTGAAAAAGGTGGGGACAGACGTTTTTTGTAAGACGGGAGAGAGGGGAAAGGGGAGAGGAACCAGGATCTGTGTGGCCTTAAAGGGCCACAGGTAGTTAGGAATAGTTCATAAGGGATGGATTTTTTTTATAGGACAGTTTTGTCTTATCTAGGTGGGCAGTTTATATCATTTTCAATTGGTTGTGAGTTTATTGCGTGGATGTTTTGTGGGTTGAGAATTTTGGACGCCCATCTGGTGGCTAAATTACAAGCTTGTTGAGTTTTGATTTTAACGGGGTTACTGGGAGTTGCGACTCTAACCACAGCGGGCAGATTCTGGGAATGTGAGTGGAGTCCTCGAGATAGACAGCCACGAGATAGGTGGTCTCTGTGTGAAACCGGTGTGGCAGCCACCTGCTTGGGAACTAGACGGATGGAGAGATTGCTGCCGGCTCGGTAGTGTGGGATGGAAATTGGGAGCTTAGTGGGTGAGACGCTTTGCTGATTGAGATGAAAATACCCTGCAGATACATGTGGCCCACCAGTGCTGGGTAATCCAGGATGGTAGAGATTCTTTTTTTTTAAATATTTACTGCAACAATACAGTGAGACCCAATTGCTGACACATCCCACACTTGGTTGCAGGATAGACAAGTCATATTGGAACTGACCCGGAAGCTTCCTCCCTGCTGCCTGACCTTGCTGGAAAGTGTAAGGCAGCAGGCAGATCAGGAGCAAACCCATCAGTGAGCGGTCCTACTCAGTGCAGGATGCTTCATGATGCGACACAGACCCACCAGGCAGGATGTACCCAACAGTACAGGGATTGTTTGAGTGTTAAGTCAGAAATCAACCACTCTTCGTCTGGCTTTGAGTTCCCTTCCGCGAATGGGGATTTACGCCTGGTGCTGAGAACCTAGTCCAAAGCCTATGGCTGGGGAGGTCACGGGAACCTGATATAGATGTTTCGCTACCTGGTCAAGCTGTTAAATTGCTCTTCTAAATATCTATCTGTCCCCACAGATCAGAGCTGTGCTCAACCTCGGTCAGAGAAACTGCTTCTGCTGAGGGCAGCTGTGAATACAGACTCAGACCTGGTCCAAGTGCGGAGGACCAGGGCTGAGTGTGGGTGTTCAATCCCTGACTGCATCATCTGTATCAACTCCCTCACCAAGGCCTAGGGGAACCCGGAGGAGGGAGAGGAAGGAATATAAAAATCAAAGACCGGGCAGGGAGTTTTGAAAAACTACCTTCTGGACAGGATGTAGCTGGTACACTCGTGAACTCACACCGTGAGCTGTGGTGGCATGCCCAAGACAAACTAGTGAGATTTCTAGTGAGAATGGGGTGGGTGTTGGGGGTTCAGGGAGCTCTACCCCTTATAAAGAAACTATGGACAGCTGATGGTTCTGGGAAGGGCGAGTCATATTTTTCCTTGTGGGCATGGCCCCTGGTTGGTGACCGTGTTACGGTGGCTCCACACCCATGTGCACATAGGCAGTGCTGATTGGCCTCTGGGTTATAACGTAAAGAAGGGTGGGGCACTGGAGAGATGGCTCAATGGTTAAGAGCCCTGGCTGCTCTTATAGGAGACCCAGGTTCAATCCCAGCATTCACATGGTGGCTCACAACCATCTGTAACTCCAGTTCTGGGGATCCAACGCCCTCTTCTGGCCTCTGTGGGGACTACACAGAACTGGTACACAGATATACATGCAGGCAAAACACTTATTCACATACATGCTTTGATTTCTGATTTTGATTTCTCTGTGTAGCCTTGGTTGTCCCGGAACTCACTCTGTAGACCAGGCTGGCCCCGAACTCACAGAGATCTACCTGCCTCTGCTTCCTGAGTGCTGGGATTAAATGCATGGACCAGCTTTTTAAAAAATGTATTAAGAGCCAACGAGAGAGATTCAGAATGCCAAAATGTCTCTGTGTAGATTGCATTTTAGACTTAAAAATGCTAAGAGTTCTTGACACATTTCCTCACAAGGATCAATCTTCACCTGCCGATATATATTTTAAAGTACTCCCTCCATGAACCCCTGTCCACTCACTGTCCCCTATCCTGCTTGAGGGTCAGAGGAGAGCTACAGTGCACCACCTCCACCCCTGTAGTCAATGGTTTCCCAAAGGTGCTGTGTCTAATGGCACAGTTAGTATTTCTGCTCACACAGTCCGGTTGTCTATCCTATCAACCATTCGTCACTCACAGCCTGCCTGTCTTGAGTTGATGGGAGTGGGGCGGGTGGGGATACATCTTCAAAACCAAAGTTGATGTTTTTTTTTTTTTTATTCGAAAACGTAAACTACAGACTTTCCTTGCTTCCCGGCCCCACTGTTGTCGGCTGCAGCCTGGGCGTGACATCGTCTGCTTCCCACTTACTTTAATTAATCCCCAGAACACAGGGTCTGTCTGAAGTGGTCCTCGGGCATTGACAGGGATCCACTCCAGCCTCCCAGCATGCACAATGGCCCTTCGTTCTTATCTTGTTTCCACTGGCCATAACTCTCTTTGGACGCTCAGAGAAGGGACCAACAAGTCTTACTGGGGGGAATTCGGTGGCTTTGTGGCCTCACAGAGCGGGAGGGCTTTGTCCCCATCTCCTCCACAGCCCTCAAATACTTCCTCCCAACTGCATCGACTGTTGTTGATTCCAGAAGGTTTAGAGGACTCCAGCGTGTGTGGTGTAAGACCCTGGGTGGGAGAGGAAGAGCTCACCGCCCAAGGGACGGAAACTCATTAAGCCCCCATCCCAGCTCCTATCTGGACTCCGCTCTGGGCTCCTGGTGTTCAAGAACAAAGTGGGGCGAGGCATCTTCTGTCTGTTCTGAGGCTCGTAAAATGAACCCTGCCTCGGAAAGGAAGCGGATGGCCCATGTGTTTTAAAACTCAGAAGAAAGAGCAGATGAGGTCCTTCGGCTATAAAGGGACACTTGTTTTTCTCGGAGGATCCCCCGTGGCTCTCGGATGATTAAGGACTGTGTAGTTCAAGAAGCGGGTGCTATCCATGAGGAACCTTCTAGAAAAAAAAAAACACAGTGAAGTGTATAAGATACTTGGCTTTGAGATACTGATGTCAAGAGGACCTTGATTTCACCTCTGTGAAAACAGAGGTTCCCTAGGCCAGGCTTCAGAGTGAAGTCTCCCTATGTATACCACGTGGTCTTGAACTCAGAGACCCACCTACCTCTGCCTCTCCTGAGATCAAAGACATGTACAGCCACCCCCGGCCAGTACTGGAGATCAAATCCAGTGTACCACTGAGGTGGATTCCCTCCTCATTTCTTAGCTTCTATTTTGAGAGGGAATTTTATTAACTCATGCAAACTGGCCTTGAGTTCACTATGGTTGAGTGGCTGGATTAAGAGGCCTGTACTGCCAGCCTGTTTTCTTACTTAAGAGACTTTCCTTCTCCCTGGCCACGGTACCTCATGCCTTTGATCCCAGCAGTCGGAGGTAGAAGCGGGTATATTTCCGAGTTCAAGGCCAGTCTGCTCTACAAAGCGATTTCCAGGCCGCCTAGGGTTACCTAGTGAGGACTTGTCTCAAAAACAATTGATGACAATAATAAATACTTTCTTTTCTTAAGACCTGAATTCCCAAGAGCTCAAGGCTGTTCCTACTTCAGTAATGTTTGGTTTTGAGGTGCTGGAAATGGAACCAGTACCTATCAAAAGGGTTAAGTACTCTACCCACTGAGCTACATCTCTAGGTCCACCTCTGGATTGTTTTGTTTTCTCCTTCTTTCCTTATTTTTTTGAGAATATAGTTCAGGCTGGACACACACGTACACACGCACGCATGCACACTCACAAGCTCACTCATACACACATACACTCACACATATACAAATACATGTATGCCCACACACACGCACACACACAAGCATGTGCACACACATGTGCACTCACACATACACATACACATGCATGCACACACACATGCATGCAGACACACATATGCACTCACACACACACACACACACACACACACACACACACAAAATGTCACCCAGGGATAACCTTGAACTTCCAATCCTCCTATCTCCCCCCGGAATATAGAAGTATACATCACACCCTGCTTATGGTGCTGGAGATCAAACTCAGGACCTCATGATGCATGCTAGGTTATCATTCTACCAAGTGAGTCATATCCTCAGCAGCTCCTGGACTCTTGTATGTAGCATACACAGGCTTAGCACAGGAGAGGCAACGGGTTGGTGGGTGCCTGTCAACAATGCAAGGGTTTGATAGAGTTTCTTGAGGTGGCTGAGGCTCAAATATTTGAAATAATAAAAAAAAGAAACTGTCTATACTGAACAGGATACACATGCTGAAACCGCTGATCCTTAAACAGTAGAACACAATTGTTTGTGTCCTATGTATCTATTTGCGTGTATTTCGCATGCATTTTGCATGCCCTTGTAAGTAATGGAGAGATAATGTAACATATAGTAGCAGGTATGCAGACTGTATGTGAATATGGCATTCTGTATAAAGGACATGAGCATGTGCACACAGGTGTCTGAGGGGCTCTGGATCCAGTCTCTCACAGAGACAAGGCTGTGGCTGAGGTAACACAGTGCAGATGCCTAGCCTGCCCGTGGCTCTGAAGTCCACCCAGGACAGAGCTTTGTTTCCTTATTTGTTTTTCTTTGTTTTGAGACAGGGTCTGACTATGCAGCCCTCTTAGAGAGATCTCCCTGTCTCTTCTTTGTCACCCTAAACATGACTATGACGACACTTTAAAAAATTGGTCACTTATAAAAATGAATTTATATTCCTACCCAGCCCTCGTAAAAGACACACAATCCTGGTATTTTATTTCCAGGCCATAAGCCTGGATTGGGGCAAGTTTAGAGCTCTTCTAATTTCTTCCCCAGCTGTAAAGTCCCTTGCCACTTGCTGTTTCTGCTGGCCGTGTGCTCCCGGTCCATCTCCTCTCATGGCGGCCTCCTCCACCTCATCTTCTTTACTCTCTTCCCTTTATCAACACTCAACCCCTCACAGGATCCTCAAGTCCCACCCCTCTCCCTCTACTGCCCAATCACAGGCTCTGGCCTTTCATTGGCCAGTCCAATTGGGGAGCAAGGTTCACATAGCATCACTTGGCGTGTCTGAGGATCTGCTCCACATTTTAGCGTTAGAATACAAGCAGCATCAGACCGACCCACCACAGTCCGTTGAAGGCCAAAGAGAGATGCTTAAAGGGTGTCTGAGGGTTTTTCATTGCTGCGAAGAAACACCATAAGCATGACAACGCTTATGAAGGAAAACATTGCATCGGGGCCGGCTTACAGTTCAGAGGCTCGGTCCGTTGTCGTCATGACAGGAAGCCTGGTGGCACGCAGGCAGAGATGCTGTTGAAGAGGGAGCTGAGAGTTCTACATTGGATTGGCAGACAGCAGAAAGAGCATCTGGAACTCCAAAGCCCATCCCCAGTGGCATGCGCCCTCCAACCAGGCTCCGCCTCCTAATGCTGGTCCCTAAGCATTCAAATATGAGTCCGTGGGGGCCCTTCTTGTTCAAACCAGCACAAGGGGTTAAGATCACTTGCTGCTCTCGAAGGGAACAGATTGGTGTACGGTTCCCAGTGCCCATAGTACACAGCAAACAACCATCTGTAACTCCAGTCTCAGGGGATCCAGTGCCCTCTTCTGGCCTCAGTGGTTTCCAGACACATGGGGTATATGATTATATTTACTATAGCATTAATCTAAAAAAGTCTAAAACCACAACCAACCACTTAGCATAAGGGCACAGGTTTATAACCATGCTTAGAAGGTGAAGGCAGGAGGCTGTTGGAGGTCCAGGCCCCTCTGTTCTACATAGTAAGAGCTTGTCTCATAAACAAAACAAAACCAAAAATCCTAAAGATGTCAAAGGAAACCCAGAGGATCATGGAGCCATGGGAACTGAGGCTGGAAGTACATCCCAAGAACACATAGGGGCCAATAGGGTTCAGGAGGACCCCGGAAAGTGACCTCTCATGACCTTGAGCAGTTTGGGCATGGTGCCAGCTTCATGGAGTGGATATGGGGCTATGAGATTCCTTTTAGGCCTTTTAGTGTCTTTCCTGGATTAGATTTGTTTTCGTTGATGCTGCTACTGTGACTTTTTGACTCTAGGCGGAAAGGGAAAATTGCTACATATTAACTCTGAAAAATGGATGGGAACCCTGAGCCTATGAGCCAGGTCCTTACGCATCTGCACGCTATCAGCTGACTCCCAGACCACTGCAGAAGACTGTGGGGGGGGTCTGGGAGGCAGATCCCAGGTGTGCCTTCTGATAACCCCAAATTCAGGGCTGGGACTCATGACTGCTCTGTTCAAAGTGGAAGAGATTCGTCAGTGTCTTCCTTTTGGTTGTGTTGTACTTCGTGTGTCAGAGGTGAACCTTGAGCGTGAATCTTCAGTGGTCTAACTGTTTCGTTGGCTTTTGAGGCAGGGCCTCTCCCTCGCTTGAAACTCTATGAGTAGGTTAGACTGACTGGCCCATGAGTTCCAGGGATTCACCTGTCTCTCTCCCCCCTGTGCTAGGATTGGTCCAGATATTTTAAGTGGATCCTGTGGCTCAAACTCAAGTCCCCTGGGTTATTAAGCAACTGTTGTACTGAGGGACCCATCTATGCTTGTTTTTGCAGGTCTGTTTTTTGACAAGAGTCTTTTATGCAGCCAAGACTAGCCTTGAACTCACAGCTCTCTCCTGTATCTGCCTCCCTTGTGCTGGATTTTTTTTTTTTAAGATTTATTTATTTATATGTAAGTACACTGTAGCTGTCTTCAGACACACCAGAAGAGGGCATCAGATCCCATTACAGATAGTCGTGAGCCACCATGTGGTTGCTGGGAACTGAACTCAGGACCTCAGGAAGAGCAGTTGGTGCTCTTAACCACTGAGCCATCTCTCCAGCCCTTCTTTTTTTTTTCCCTAAAAATGACTTCTAAGTCGTGTGGGCTGGCAAGGTAGCTAAGAAGTTAGAGGCGCTTGCCACCAAGCCTAACAACTGAGTTCAATCCCCAGGACTCATATGTTCTCTGACCTCCATATAAGCATGTCATGATATGTGCATATGTGTGAAACACACATAGCATGCATGTGCAAGCAAATAAATGCAATAAAAATTAATAACTTAAAATGGTTATTATGAGTAGCCTATAAGCATGAACAGTAGCTACAAATGGTTCAAAGTGTGTACAGACTTTGGACTTTGCAACCTGACACTGTCATATATAGAGTCCACACTTGAGAACTACCAAGTTATGTATTTTATTTTATTGTGTGTGTGTGTGTGTTGTTTTGTTTTTTAATGGGGCTTGGGAAAAGACTTGGTAAAATGCTTGTCACATAAGCCTGAGAACCAGAGTTCAGAACCTCAGCAGCCATGTAAGAACCTGGCAGGCATGGCCACCCCTTACCATCCCAGCACTGATAGCGAAGAGACTGGCAATCCCAGGCAAGAGCTGGTGAGCCCTGGGTTCATAAGACTCTGTCTGCCTCGAGAGTTAAAATGGAGACAGATGGAGGAAGAACCTGAATCTTGGGTTTGCACACGTATGCACACACACACACCACACACATGCATCACATACACATACCACATACAACACACCACACACAACCCACACACATACCATATACCACACAACACACCACACCTCACACACCATACACCAAACACACACACACACACACACACACACACACACACACCAGACACATACCACACATACACCAAACACACACCCCACACATACCAAATACACCACACACACACCAAACACACACACACCACACACCATACACATACACCAAACACACACACACACCACACACTCACACCACAGACACACACACACACACAAGCCCACACACACATAAGCCCACACATACACGAAAACATGTTTACACACAGGCACACATAAACAAACTCTCTAATCTAATGTAACTGCTACAAGCTGTCCTTGACCACTTGTGTGCTTCAGAATAGACACACCTATGTTTGGAGACCCATGTGGGACATTTTATGTGTGTGTGTGTGTGCGCGTGAGCAGGGAGGACAGACAGACAGACAGACAGAGATGGGGATGGCATCACGGAGGACAACTTTTGGGAATGGCTTATTGCCTTCTGATTTTTTTTTTTCTTCCTGGAGGTAGGCTCTCTCTCGTCTCTGCTTGACGGACTGTGTACCCAAGAATAGCTCGCCTGAGATCTTCCAAATGAATCTCCCATCTCTGCCTCCCATTTTATCCTGGGAACGCAGGTTCCTCCTGCAGCTGGCTTTTCCTGTGGGTCACAGGACGTCAGTGCAGACCACCAAGCTAGTGGAGCACAGAAAGCCCGGTGCCTACTGTGCGTCCCCCTCCCCAGCTGATTGGACAGGTCTGGGTGGAACCCAAGCAGGAACCCTTGAAGCAGCTCCTGGTGAATCTAAGATGAAATAGGATTGAGAAGCCCCCCAATACCCCTTCTGCATCCTCCTCCTCCTCTAAGCCCAAGGGTCACATTGCCCAGGATGACCTTGAACTCGATATCTCGCCAAGGCCTTGAGCTCCTGACCCTCCTGACTCCACATCCTGAGGTCTGGGTTCCCATTCCCAGCTTTTGCATGGCCGTGGTAGACAGAGGATCCGCATGCATGGGAAGGCTGTGACCCTGCACCCATCCGACAGCCAGTGCTCTTTGAGATTTGTGCTCTGCCTTCTTGCTGTCTGAGGGAGCCTCTCCCCCTACCCCCGCAACCCCAGAATACAGAGTTGTCTGGTGTTGTGGTTTGCCTTGGAGTTCTCTCTGAATTTGTTTTTTTTTTTTTTTTTTTTTTTTTTTTTTTTTTTTGGTTCTTTTTTTTTTCGGAGCTGGGGACTTGCGCTTCCTAGGTAAGCGCTCTACCACTGAGCTAAATCCCCAGCCCCTGAATTTGTAAAATAAAGGCAAGAGCTCGAGATTTGGGCAGAGGGAGGAGTCGGGAGTGAGAGGGGAGGAGTCAGGAGAGGGGAGGAGTCAGGAGGGGGAGGAGTCAGGAGGGGAGGAGTCAGGAGGGGAGGAGTTAGGGGAGGAGAAAGGAAAGAAGCGAGGAGATAGTTGTAGTGGGAGAAGGAGAAGCTGGAGACCTGGCAAATAAAAGGTGCAAGGGATGAGGGATTTGGGAGCTAGGAATAGGACAGTGTAGGGTGGATCTGCCCAATCTAGACGCTAGATTGTTTTCATATTAATTGAGTTGCGTTTTCTTTGTACTGGCCGATTCGGGTTGGAGAGGAAACTGCAACAAACTGCAACAGTCTGGCCTGGAAATGGCTGGGCTAGCCTAGCCTAACCCTCCTGCCCTTCCATGACCTTATCATCTCTGCCAGGAGCGAGCCTGCCAACTGGGAGTGGCAGCCACAAATCAACACAAAACAGGGACATGAATCGTGTGCACTTCGGGGGCTCCTGACTCAGTGTGATGCCATCAGATACCGGCCCGTTGCTTTTCAGTGAGGTCTATAAAATCTGAATCCACGGACTGACCATTGTTCTGGCGTCCTTAGCCGGGGAAACCGTGCTTCCTGTTTCCCCGCGGCATGCTGACCAGGAAAGAAATGAAGTGGAGGGCAAGAGGTCTGGGGGGTGGCGGCCTCACTGTTTCTGGGTGTGCACGTGACCATATGAAGCAGAGAGATGAGGCCCAACTACAATAACAGCTTGCGTCAAACTCCCTGGGTACCGGTCCCAGGGCTCTGGGCCCCATCTGTATCATCTCCCTACGACCCTATAAAGCAAAGATAGTTTTATTGACTTTTTCCTCCAGTGTTGTAGATCAAACCCAGGGCCTTGTTCGGGCCAGGCGAGCAGGCGAGCTCTCTGCCCCTGAGCTACACCCCCAACTTGAGCAGTCTTGTTTTAAGAGGAGAGAGTTGAAGACTCTGGAGAGTTTAATCACTTTCTAGGGCCACATAAATCAAAAGCAAACTGGGGTTCAGTGAAAGGCACCAGTATCTGACTCCAAGGCAGGCATGGCAGTGTAGTTATTTATATGGTTCCGGCTCTGGGGAAGCAGAGGTAGAAGAAGCAAGTTCTAGACTAGGCTGGGTTACATAGCAAGACTCTGGCTTAAACAAGGCAAAGTCAGACAAAAATTAGAGCCCCCCAATTTCACTTTCTTTAAGGGAAGGGTCACGAAAGGCCTTGTCAGATCTCCGTCTTACAGTTCTGCTTAGTGTTGTCTCTGAATACACACGTGTCCATTGTCGCTTTGATATTTTGCAGGTCGAGCCGAGTTTTCGAAGGACAGACACAGGAGGGGCTGAGCGGACCCCCTGGATGGGGTCTGTGGAAGCACAAAGGTTAATGACCTGCAACACAAATTGGCCGACTGGAGTCCTCTCTGCCCCTGGGCCTTTGTTTCCGCCCTCTCTCCTTGGCTGCGGGGCCTTGTTCAACAGGGACAAAACAAACAGGGGCAGTCAGGACCGAATTGGCCTCTTCAGCCATACAATGAGAAGTGGGAGTGGGGACAATTACTCCAGACTCAGCCCCTGAGGTTTACCTAAATTATCTGGGTAATTGCCTCCATTTTAAGCTTGGATTTGGGCTCTGAAAATCCCGGAGCTTCAAAATGATAAATAATGAGGTTCTCATTGAGGCCAAAGTCGAGAGGGGGGCCAGGGGCAGAGAGGGACAGAGAGGCATTCTGGGGGAACTCGTGGTGAGGCCATGCTTGGGTGGGAAAAGCTTGTCTGATTCATGGAAATTGGAGACAGGAAGGAGTGGGAATGAAAGAAAGAAGCGAGAGGAAGACACAGGGATGGAGAGGGAAAGGCAAGGTTAAGAAGTCAAACAAAGCTCTTTGTGCGCCCTGACTTTGTGTAGGCTGCAGTATTAGCTTCAGAAAGGAATAAACTCCTCCACTCAGCCTAAAAAGAATAAGTGTGCACACATACACACAGCCATGCACACCCATGCACACACTGCACACACATATGCACACACACAGACACATGCAGACATATACATATGCATACACACACTCGAACACATGCAGACACATGCACACATACAATGCATATATACATACATATGCATACACATACACACATGCACAAATACACATGCACACACATGCATACGCATACATGCACACATATACACACATGCACACATACAGTACATGCATGCATACATACACATGCATACACATATACATGTACACACATGCACATGCATACACATAAGCACACACATGCATACACACATGCACACATACAGTGCATACATGCATATATACACATGCATATACATATACATGTACACACATGCATACACATGCACACACACGCATACACACAATGCACATACAATGCATACATATACATGCACACACATGCACATGTGTACACACACACACACACACACACACACACACACACACACAGTCGTCCCAGGGAGCTTCAGCCTTTGTCTCCAAGCTTCAAGTTAAATGGAACACTTTTCTTCCTTTCCCCACCCCCTTTTATTAAACTTTGGCTAGGTTGTTTTCAACAGAGCACAAGATGCAAATGAATGACTGAATGACTGTGGTCAAGTTTCATTTAAACTTGACTGAGGAGTACTATATGTGTATTGTTCATTGAGAAAAAAATTTCCTCCTATCTTAAGTGTGGTCATGCACACCTTTCATCCCAGCATTCAGGAGGCAGAGGCAGAAGGATCTCTGTGAGACCAGCTAATAGAGACCCTGTCTTATAAAGACAAAACCAAGCAAACTTCCCCCATCCATTGGGAAATGAAAGTTGAGGGTTCTGGTCCACACCTAGTGGTTAGAATGAGGCTTTGAGGCCAGCTGGGCAGTATAGTAATGTGTACATCGCTGGAGTACAGTCTATTGGCCCATCATGAGCAAGGACTGGACAGGCGGCCCAGCCCAGTCCTGAAGTTCTGCAAAGGTATTCTGGATGTCCCCAAGAGGATGTGTCTGAAGGACTCAGACTAAAGCAATGACTCTTAGCCAGGGCTGATGCTGCCAACATGGATGAGGGCAGCATCCAGAGACATCTTAGGTTGTCTCCCATGGAAAAAATGCCACTGGCCTCTAGCAGGCAGACGCCAGAGCTGAATGGTGCCACCCCTTCCCTAGTACATAGACAGAACATCCCTGAACTCACAGGACCAGTCTTTGAGGCGATGTCACCAGTGCCCGAGTTTGAAACCTAGGCTGAGGGAGCATTGTACAGGGTTGGGAGAAGGAAGGTGGCAGTTTGGCCTTGATTAGTTTGCTTCTGAAGAATCGGGGTGACTTGCAATTGAGAAAGGACAAGAGGCTAGGCCACACCTGTCCTAGGAGACTATGGAAGATGGCACTGTTCTGTGTGCATTGCAATTTTTTTAATATTTATTAATTATATATGAGTACACTGTAGCTGTCTTCAGACACACCAGAAGAGGGCATCAGATCTCATTACAGATGGTTGTGAGCCACCATGTGGTTGCTGGGGATTGAACTCAGGACCTCGAGAAGAGCAGTCGGTGCTCTTAACCACTGAGCCATCGCTCCAGCCCTGGAATTTTTGAAACATGCTTCTGAGATGTTCTTTGGTATCACTCCCGCTATTGGATAACTGTTAAGTTTGAGGTGAAGCAGACGGTGAATTTGGTGAGCTCCATAGACCAGGATTGGGAAAGATGGGGTGTCAAGGACAATTGTCCCACAAGACCCACGTCCTCAACCTCACACACGCTCCAAAACATCCCCTGTCGTCGAGTTACATGCTGGCCCTTGGAATATTTTAATTAACAAATTAATAAATAATAAAAATAATTGAATCAATTAATTATAATAAAATAATTGGTAGAAATAATTTAATTAATAGGATGGTAAGTTAATATATATATATACAATGTATGTGAGGGTGAGCACACCGTGGCACGTGGATACAGCTCAGAGGACAGATTCTGGGAGTCTGTCTCCTTCCAGGTTATGGAGGACACCAGGCTGGCCAGACTGTGACTTTCAGTTCTGTCCTCCATTTCCACACCCCCATCTCCCTGTAGGGGTGCTGTGAGCTTAGATACGTTCCTCCACATCTGACTTTTTAAAACGTCTCTTCTGGGCTGGAGAGATGGCTCAGTGGTTAAGAGCACCGACTGCTCTTCTGAGGTCCTGAGTTCAAATCCCAGCAACCACCTGGTGGCTCATGACCATCTGTAATGAGATCTGATGCCCTCTTCTGGTGTGTCTGAAGGCAGCTACAGTGTACTCATACAATAAAATAAAATCTTAAAAAAAATAAATTTATAAAACGTCTCTTCTGTGGTTCACACTTAGCACTATACATTCACCTCGTGGCCCAAGAGACATTAGGCAACTTAGTCAAGGTATTGCACCAAGGTACAAATCCAGGTCCTTTTGTTTGGACTCTACGTTGTATCTTTGTGCCTTGGCACCCTGTCCCCTCCTTCCCTTCCTTTATTTTTGTGGGACTTTGCATAGAATCTAGGGACAGGCTCATGCTTGGCAAGTTCTACCACGCACCTCCCCTTTCTTATTTTTAGAGAATTGTTCCCGGCATTAGAAAAATCTCCATGCACTTCTCCCTTCCAACCAGCAGATGGCAGCAAAGGAGCGGCTTAGCGAAGCCATGGGCGCCTGGCTCCTGCTTGGCCGCAAGCAACTGCGCTTAGCTCTTTCCCAGGGGAAAAAACCCAGAAACAGCTCAGGTAGAGTGCGGTTGCCGGTCCTGTTTTGACCTGGAGGCGAATGTGCCTGAAGAAATCCAGCCATCTCCGAAGTGGTCCTGTTTAAGGACAGAGCAAAGGCCCTGTATCCTCAGCAGAGAAGCAGACACCTACTCTTTATGACCCGCCTTCAAGAAAATCCTGGGGGCAGGCTCGGAGTGCCTTAGAGGTTGGTGTGGAATTTGTCTTGAGGGGCAGAGATGGGGGGTATCTGGTGGGCATGCTGGAGTCTCTTGAGTAGCAGGCAGCTACTGAGAGGTCCTCTGTTTTGGCTGGGGGGGGGAGACAATTACACATCATTAAAGGGGTTCCTGTTTGTTTTCTGTTTTTTGTCTCATCTTTGTTCTGAATTTTGCACAGGTATCCCCCAGACCCCAGAGTAACCCTCCCCCAACATCTACACAGGTATTTCCCAAAAGCCTACCCCCCTCCCCCTTTGTGTATGTCTTAGTGGAGAAAGTTTGGGGTCCCAGAACTCTGAAGAGTCTGACACAAGAGTATTGAGATTTGGTGGAGGGGAGGAGAGGGGTCCACCTGGGTGAGATACAGGGTTGAGAGGCTGTCCCAAACAAGATACCCTCAAACAGAAAACGTGAATGTTCTGGGGGTGGGGAAAAGCAGAGGAAACCTGACTACACCCTAACCTTGACACTGTGGCTAGCACTGAAACCACATATCCTCACCTCCCCCAAGCTGAGACCCCAGGAATCTCCCCACAAGAAGGTCTCCCCTGCAGTTTCCTACACCCTCCACCCTGGCTACTAGTGAGAAGTAATTTTGTTTTATGAAAAGTAGTTGCTTTTTATTGCCTGGGGTAGCCTAGAGAGGGTGACCCTCCCAACAGGAAATTAACAGAGAACTCATTGGGGGGAAGATAATGATTGCTCTTAATCATTTGGCTGATAAGTTAATATAACTGATTATTCAACTAATTATACAGTGCCACACACCTACTTCCTTCGATTCAAAAAAAAAAAAGAAAGAAAGAAAGAAAGAAAGAAAGAAAAAAGAAAAGAAAGAAAAAGAAAGCAAGCAAGCAGGTGTTCCGGATGGAAAGAGAGGGCCCTAAAGTTAAATTGAACCTAGGCAAGACCAGGACTGAAGGCACCGTCTTATGTGTCTCCTTTCCAAATGTCCCCCCAACCTCATTTGTTACAGTCCCCTGAGCAGTGAGTGAGTGGGTCCTTGCAGAGAATCTGAAATTCTACTGTCCTTTCAGAAGGCTATGCCCATCCATAAAATATGTTTCGTGTAATTTCCCCGTGAGCCCTATAGAATAGGCAGTGAGCTCGGTGCAGCAGGCCTTGGGGAGAGTGGGCTGGGCAGGGAAGAGAAGGGGGGGTTGCTTTTCCTCTGTGGCAGCTCCTGAGTTGCTTGGATGGGGCACTTCCAAACCTGCTCTCCCCAAGGCTCTCTGCCAGGTTGGGAGGACCGACCGGGAGGCATCTAGAGCTACTGCCAGGGTGAAGGACGCCTCTTCCAGGCACAAAGAGATTAAAAAAAAAAATCACCCAAGATGCTGAGATAAATGACAGTCCACAGAAGGAAGGTCTCCCCAAGTGTCAGTTTGATGTCCATAGTGTCCTTGATACTTCAGACTTTGAAGAGGCCAGAAAAATGCTGGTGTGGGAGAGGACAAATACAGGGTTGGCTCTTGGGGCCCTGGGGGAGGACAAGCCACTGCTCTGGGGACCAGACAACTGGGCAATCCGAAACCAGAGCCCAGGTCATTAGCAGGAAACCAAAGTGCTGGGGATCGAATTTCTAAAAGTGCCAATACTGAGCTGCCTGGGATCCTAGCACCGGTGTGGCTGGTGGCAGGGGGTGTGTGGAAAACTAGATGGGACCCTCAGTCAGTACCCTGTACCAAGGAACCAAGGATCCTTCCAGTTCCCCCCAACCCCCCCCCCGGTTTTGTCTCCTATTGAGGGTAGACCAAAGCTGGGAGACCCATAATAAAGTCTTTAGTTTGGGTCCTCAGCACCTTATGCTGGAGGATTCAAACTGTATTCCCCGGGGGAAGCAATCTGTTTACAGGGCTAGCCAGACCGCTGCAGGCCCTGGACTTGGGAATGTGTGTGGCCTATGGTTGTCCAGAGGCTGGGCCTCTGTCCATGATCTCTGGCTTCTCGGTAGAACCCTGGCCTCCACTCCTTTCCCTTCCCTTGCAATTAGAGCCCTATAGATGCGAACAAGAAGACCCGAAAGACTGCATTTGCAAAGGCTTCTAGAAACGGAACAGGATGAACTAAGCAAAGTGTAAACACCATCTTCCCAGAATCCCCACCTGCAGCGTCTGTGTCTGTCCAGCTCCAGGCCTTTGCTCCTGGCTTAGGAGAACAATTGTAGACACTGGGAATTCCAAGGGGATCTGGGGCTGGGAGCCCGGGATGCTCAGCTCCTCGTCTTCCCTGACCTGGCAGAAGAAGGAAACCAGATCGTGAGCTCTGTGCCTGCTCCGATAACCACTCTAACCACTCAAGTGTTTGGTGGAGGGCGAATTAATTCCTTCCACCTGGATTAATAGGACCTTGCCCCCAAAGTCTTCACCTGGAGGGAAGTACGCACTCCAGACCAAAGCCTTACTGTGACACTGCACCTCGGATTCACACCAAAATTACAATCCTGACCTTCTGAAGGAGGAAAGCAGCCAATCCCACGCACACCCAGATTTCTCTGCATCCGGGACTGCAGGCCGTGACACCTGAGTTAGGAGTTAGGAATAAAGAACGCTTTGGTTGGTTTGTGTTCCCGTCCCATCCACCTCCCCGGGCTCAGGTTAACGACTTAAGCCGTCTGCGCCTTGGATCCGGGTGCTTTGTACCACGGGGCCTGAAAATCGAACGCCCTCTACAGGGTTAATCGCGCGAGTGACCGAGGTCACTTCGTGGGTGCTTTCCCCCCAAGTGCGGTCGGTCGGGGGGGGGGGCCAGAGCGCTCGCGCACACGTGCCCCTTGCAACGCCATCAATTTCTATCGTGGTCATTCTGCGCGCTTTGAACGCCCACATCTGCAACATATATTTCTTGATTATACGCATCTTGATTATAAAACAACCGAGTGCGTTTTACATCCGGAACTGTCTTGCGAATGAAACTCCTAAATCCAAATTGGAAGGGACATCCCCAGATGGGGCAAACACGCACATGGCTTCCTAACACCTGTGGCCCCCCAGCACCCCACCGCTCCTTGTAGGTACCGACTTCTATGGCTTCATCTAGCCGATATTAGGCCACTCCTGGGGGTGCCACCAATACTCCTCCATTGCTATTTTCTTGGCTGGCTGCCAAGAGGACACATTTAGAAACCGGCGAGGCAGAAAGTGTGCTGACGGCAAGGTTACAAGCGTCTAGTAGAGCCTCAAGGAGCTTGTCTGTTGCCTTAGGGGAAAGGTCAGATAATCTGGTTTGCCTCGAATGGAATTTTTTGAAAGGCCTCTACCTACTTTGAGACTTTCAGCCACGTATAGGTGGGTCTTAGGATGGTTCAGGTTCAGAGACAACACATCGCTAGTTACTTCAGGACAACCTAGACCAGGAGGCAGGGGGCTGACTGCAGGGTCGCGACCCTTGCCTGTGCCCAAGCACGCCCTTCGGCCCCTGCAATTAGCGCCAGGAGGTCAGGAAGAACCCGGACGCCTCTATCCCCAGCTCTAAAGCCAGAAAAGGTGACCTCGGCCCCTCCCGTCCAGTCTCAGACGCCAGCGCAGCCCTGAGCCGATCTTCCCTAAGAGCGGGCTGGTGGGCGGGCGCCAGAGGGTTCTGTCCAGTACCCGTATTCATCCCCTTAGACCCATGGATCTCCAAGTCACTCCAGCCCTGCAGGTCCCAGCACTGCGGGGATGGGGGTCACAAGCGGGCCTGGTGGTTTCAAGAACTCTGGCCTTCCTTTGCCCTTGCAGACGTTACCAGGAGAAAAATAATAATAAGAAAAAAAACAAACAAACAAACAAAAAAAGCCAAACTTGGAGGGAAGTTGGACTGAGTTGGGTCTACGTGGGCAGATTTCGGGGGGAGGGGTGTCTCTTTTTATCTCCTCCATTCAGGTTACCCCCTCCGGTATCTCCACATTTCCACACAGAGAGAATAAGGAACTGCAGTCCCTCCTTGACTTTCCAAAAACCCTTTGGAAATCTTATCAGAGGCACACATAGGGATAGATGAAAGGCTTGGCTCTTCTTCTGATGGGTGTGGGAGTGGGGCGGGGTGGCTTCGGGGAGGGTATGTCAGGCTGGAGGTAGTGATGCGAGAAAGGGGCGCAGAGGAGAAGACCCCACGTTCCAGAATCCCGAAGGCTCTGGGGTGCCAGCCAGCCACAGTTAGGCAGGGCGCATTCGTGGGTCAGACAGACAGGTGGCACTCGAAGCCAGGGAGAAAAAAGAAAAGAAAAAAAAAAAAAAAAAAAAAGACCCAGGCGCCGGCCCTGAGTGGCCTCGGCAGCCGCCGCCACCACCACCATAAAGCCCGCGGCGAGATTGCGACCGGCGCCAGGTGAGTAACAGGCACAGAAATCCAGAGAGATTATGAGCGGGTCACCCCCGGTCCATCAGCGCCACAAGAGTTACACATTAACAGCACTATATATAAGTAAGATACAGCAGAGATTAAAAGGGAAGAGGAAAAAAAAAAAAAAGAGAGAGAAGGGAGTCCTAGGAGGGGCCCGGGAACAGGTTTGGGCACTGTCCCCAAATTTGAGGGATGGAGGAGAAAAGATGGGGGAGAAAATCCGGCTGAGAAAACCAAGCAAGTTCGGTTTGCTTCGGTTTCTGCTTTCTCCGCAGTTGAAACCGAGCTATTTTCTCCCCAATTTGGGAGCTCGCGCAGCCGGAGGCGGTGAGCCAACTACCACCTTCCCAGGGCGGACAGCGAAGAGTTTTGGTCCCCGGGAGGAAGGACCGGCCTCCCTCGTCCCCAGGTCCCCTTAAGCACTCTGCAGTCCCCTCTCTCCGGTTGTTTTCTCCCCCTCCCTAGACAGCTGGGGAGAAGCAGTGGGGGTCCCCACGTGCCTGGGCTAGAAAAGGGGGCCTTGCCCGCCCCTCCAAGGTCTAAAGCTGGATCCTCTTCCAAACACCGGACGGGAGGGGAGGGGCCCCCTCATGACTCGCCATTCAAGAGGCCTGAAGGTGACAGGGACGTAGGGCCCCGGCTGGCGGGCTCCGGGATGGGGGTTGGGGGCAAGTCAGCCGCCAGGCAGGCTCCGGCTGGGTCTTTGAGTCAAGGCCCCCAGGGCAAGCAAGTCCTAAGGGCTAACTTTAGAGTGCATTCCCTCGTCACCCCCCTCCAACACACACATAGGCCCCGAGAGGATCCTGGAGGGTGGGGAGACCGAAAGACTGACAGAGGCCTCACCGTTTATACATATACATTTACATAGGTAAACACATAGATTATTGAAAGATTCAAAGATAAATTGAACTCCAAGAAGATAACTTGCCTAACTGCCTCGGGACTGGTTGTGGGGACGAGACGGCAGCTTCCCCGGGTGCCTTTTGCCTTGGAGGTCCCACTGAGCTCCCAAAGTACCTTGCCTCTCACGGCCAAACTAAGTGTGGAGTACCCCAGCCCTGAATGTCCATGAATAAGGGAGTCTGCTTAGCCTTTTCCTGTGCTAGGTTCCGTGGGTGTAGGCGACTTTATTTATTTTGCTTTCTGATCCATGTCACAAAAGGGAAAAACGAATTAAAAGCGAAAACCCTTCTTAGCTCTTACTTCCGGTCGGATTCCTGTTAGGGGGAGAAAGCCGACTTTGAACACAGGGTAAAAATCTTCTCCCATTAAAACTGAAGTATATGAAGTTCCTCTTTACGAAATCTAATCAGGCCCCTTTCCCCTCTCCCCGCTCTGCGCCCTAAATTAAAGGGAAAATATTTTCAAATCAACGTGGCCCCCCTTGGCCTGAGCAAGGGGCTTGTTTTCAGCCTTTTAACTTGAGTGACATCTCATTTTAGGTTGCTGGGAGGGGTGGGGGTGGTCTTAATTATTATTTAAAGAGGGGAGGAAGGGAGCAGGCAGAAAGATCCCCTTCTATCTTTCCAACTTTGAAAGACACTCTTGAAGAAATCATTAACACAACGTCAAAACTCATTTCAATAAAAATTTATTGAAATTTCAGTGATGTTCTTAAAGAGGAGGAGAATTACAGAAAACTCATCGAGGACTAAACACAAAATACGCCTTCTTTTTTGTTGGTTTTTTTTTTTGGTTATTTTTTTATGTTTTTTTTTGTTTTTGTGTTTTTAAGTTTTTTGTTTTGTTTTGCCTTTCACGGTTGTTTGAACCCAGTCCCTTTCCATACACCAATCAAAAACAAACAAACAAAAAAAAGCCATCAAGTTGAACAATGAAAACCTCACTTGAGTTAGATGTCAGAGTCTATGAAAAAAATCAGGAAGGTTTTTAGGGTGGGCTGCCCCCCCACAACAATCTCAACCCCTCTGGGGTGTCAAGGGTTTAGGGAATTTCAAGTGGAATTCCTCCCCAATTTTGGTGAAAATAGGAAAGAGTACTCCGACCCCACCCCTCCAGTAAGAAAAAAACAAAAAACAAAACTTTGCAGCCAGATTTACTTGAAAGCACGGAGATGTGGATATAGAAGCCTATGCTTGTTAGTGTGGATTTGCCATCTCCTGACCTGGAAATAAAACCCAAAAGGCAAAACAAGAATAAAACCTGACAGACACGTTCCTATTTACATCCAGCTATGTACAATTCAATAAATTAAAGTTTAACTTTCTGAGCAGTCATATTCCACCTATTTACAAGAGATATCAAATAATTACATAAATACTTTGTCCAATAGTCGTTGTTTCCTCTTTATTATTTCTTTTAAAACCTTGTTATTGCATATACAGTTAAAAGGAACTAATGGTCCAACAGGCACACGAAAGCCCTCTACAGCGCTTCAGATAAAATAAACTCCGTTGGTTTCACGCCCGTGGCTCCCCCTGTCACCCCACTTCCTCCCGGTTGCCAACTTGAGCAATGTTGAGGATGGGACTTCCGTTCTTTTTCCGTAAAAGGAAAAAAAAAGAAATCCAAAGTAAAACCCAGAAAACTGTAACATGCAAAAAAAGAAGCCAGCTCGGCTCTTAAACCATCACAATGTTTAAAAAAAAAAAAAAAAAAAAAAGACACAGGATTCCTTTAATATAGACCGGGCAAGGGTAAGGCCCTCCTCTCCCTGCCCCAACGAAGTACTCAGCAATTGGTTTGAGTTTCAGTCTTCATAGACAGTTCCACGGAACTTCTACCCCCCACCCCCATATTGGTTTTGTTTGTTGGTTTGTTTAGGGGGAAACTGTTTCCACTGAACACACGAAGGGGAAAAGGGAAAAGATTCGGGTGAAGTCTCTCAAAGACTCGTGCTCCTGGCCGGGCTGGCTACCTTGTTCTTCAGCCCCAGCTTCCACAACAGTCTGCGCAGAAGTCGCTCTAGACACAAAAGCCTGTTTGCCCCCTTCAGCCCCTCGGCTCAAAGCGACAGCAGCCTGGTTACACAGCCCAAGACCACAGGGCCTGTGGTCTCTAGCACGCTCTCTGGAAGGGCTGTAATTCTCCTTCCCAGACAAAACTGAAAGAGATTGGGGGCGGGGGTCACCCCATGTGGAAGGCCCGTGGTTTATTTTACATCTAACAAAGTGCACTGGCAGATTTGACCAAACTGGAATGGAGAGACCTTAGGGAGGGGGGCGGGTTTTGCTTTTTGTTTTCTTTTTTTAAGGGGACCCGCTGCAGGACCTGTCTGGCTTGGCTTCCAAGCCACTGACCAGTCGCTGGATGCTCTGCAGTTCGCTGGTAGCCGCCTCCTTCTCGGAGCAGAGTTTGGGTGACAAGGACACTGAGCCGGAGGACAGCGTGGACGAGCGGCTATTCAGTTCCGACCCGGAGTCCACAGCCACGGAGGCTGGGCTGGCTGCCAGGACCGCCGATTTGCCGTCTAGGGGCCCCGCAGCGGAAGCCATGGACGGTAACGCAGTGGCCAGCAAGCTGCTGCTATCAGGCACCGGGACGGGGATGGAATACGGGCTGTAACGCAGCCTGGGGCGCATGCTGTTCAAATTGAGGAACGGGTGGCGGTGCACGGAGCTGGAGGCGGCCGCGGAGGAGGCCGCAGCAGCTGCAGCCATGTATGTGTAGGGGTAAGGAAACAGGCTCCCAAAAGGCGACATGGCCAAACCCTGGGGAAGAGAGAGAAAAAACATAGGGGGTCAAGAGAGTCTGTGGGGGGGACCCCTCTCCTCCACCTCCTGCTATCTGGGGCAAGCCACCTGTTTTGGAGGAGTGGAGGGACAATACTTTTTCCCTAGGTTGCATGCTAAACTAAGGGGTTAATAGACGGGAGAGTTCCTGGCTATTAAATCTTCCACAATATGTCATCCATGGTGCCTGACCCTCAGGGCTATTAACAAGTTCTCAGGAGGGCAAGCAGCTGCACCTGTTGAGTGGCCTCTGCGAGGCCTTCCACCAAAGAGGCTAGAGTTAAACTCTGGTGCACACGGTATCATCCTCTCTTCCACTCTCTCCCCTAGATCTTTCCCAGGTAAGGGAAGGGGGGAAAAAAAACGATGTAAAATTGGGGGTAGGGGGAGTAAAAAGGTGCTAATTTAAGATAGCAAGCACCCAGCCTCGGAGGAGGCTAGTTTCCAGGCGGGAGACTGAGGCAGATGGGGGTGGGGCAGGAAGGCATACAGAATCGAGATTTGAATGCCAGAGCCCGGGGTGTGTCCTTTACCCGGGGATGCTGCTAGACTAGCCTGTTCTGGCTGCCCGTCCTCAACCTGTCACCTGCCTGTCTGGGGTGGGGGTGGGGGTGGGGGTGGGGGAGAGTGCAGCGAGGTAGGGTTCGTGGTAAGTTAGAGGCTAGCCCTTTTCTCGGCCCCTTCTTCCCCCAGTGAGGAGGACCATGTGCCTTTTGGCTCAGGCAAGGGAGACGGATTGGCTCAGACAAAACAAAAGGTGGGAGAAGGCTGGGGGGGAGGGAGCCAGAGAGGCTTCCCACTGGGTTCAGAGCCTTCTCCCTGAGCCTTTCTGTACATAGGCACAGCTGTTTGAACACACACACACACACACACACACACACACACACACACACACACACACACACACAGGCTTGACAGCCCCTCCCTTCTTGGCCATACCCACGTGCGTGCAACCCATTAACCCTTTGGAGACAGGGCTGGGCTGTTCGGGAGTGGGGTGGAGGAGAAAAGGCTTTGAACTAGGGAGAAGGCTTGCTCACTCTCGACCAAATTCTCACCCAGGGACTCAGTCACTTCCCCTCCCCACACCCTAGGCCCTTCCTGGGGGAGTCGTGGCTAGGAGCCTGGGGAGGAGAAACAAATTGTCTGGAAGAAGCAATCAAAAGAGGTCCCTGGAGAGTCAGGCAAGGCTCCGCTGCACCAAGGGATCAGCTGTGTGACCTGAGCCAAGGGATTCAACCTCTCTGGGCTCACCATCAAATGAGCCGAACTTGTCTTAAAGCTAATAGTATGGGTCTAAACTAGGCACAGCCTAACTTACGGGGAAACAATTTAAGGAGGACCTTGGGGGTATGGGGGGGGTCACGATGGCTCCTGGGATTGATGCTACACCCTGACTGAGGGTCAGTAAGATATTCTAATAGTTATTAGCATGAATTACTAGGCTAAGGTTCCTAGGCAAGGGACTGGGACTAAGAGACTGGTTTGAACTGGTGAGGGGCGGGCAGGCAGGAGCAATACCTGGGAGGCCAGAACGTGTTGTTGGAGGTGGAAGGGCAGGGTGGCAGCCGACGCCCCGGACAGTCCCTGAGCTGCGGCAGCCGAGGCCATGGCTGTGGAATCGAGGCCTGAGACGCCGGTGGATGCCCCGGATACTGTGGCCAGCAGGGGCCCCATGCCTGCAGCCATGCTGGAGAAGGCGCCGCCCATGGCAAACTGGCCCGGGTGCAGGAAGAGAGGGTGCCCGTTGAAGAACTGCTGGCCAGCAAGGCCCGGGGCGAAACCCAAGCCCGGGAGGGGCCCCTGCGTCAGGTGCGCGGTGGCGTCTGTCTGCACCGACAGCGGAGCAAAGGCGTCCTTGGCCGGCAGCGCTCGAGCCTCATCCACCTTGGCGGACACCGGACCCTCGCGCCCGGGGCTCCTGCGCTCATCCGCTCCCGGAACGCGGGTGCTAGACGAGATGGTGGCCGGGCTGTGGCGCGAGTCTGGTGATGCCTTGTCCAGACGCGCAGTGTCGCGGGCCCGGCTGGGCTCCGCGGGGAACAGCTGCGCCCTGGTGGCTGGACTGCCCTTATCGCGGCCCGGCTCCTCGGCTGTGGTGGTGGAAATCTTGGCCGTGTCGCAGGCCTCGGGGCCATGCTCCTCCTTGCTTTCAGCCTCGGCGTCACTCTCGGCTTCGCTGGGACACAGATCTTGGGGAGGCGAGGAAAAGGCAAGGGGAACCGATGGTCAATGTCCTTTCCTAGTTTAAACCCCACCCCCAAACCTCTGCCAGGCTCGGTGCCGTGCCAACACTGGGGAATCTAAGACAGGGGGGACAGCCTTGACTACAGGGTGAAAGTATATCAAGAACAAGACTCCCCACTGGGCAGTTTACAGGCTGTGTAATCCTGACTGCACCACTCCCAGCCTTCATTTTCCCTTTCTGTAAAATGGGATGATGATAATGGTGGCCATTACACCTTTACACTTCCAGAAGAATCACAAGTGTTCAACCTCCCCCAGTCAGGCCCCCGATTGGCAGCTTTTCTTATTGTAATGTTTCTACTTTAAAACAAAACAAAACCAGAAAGACAGGCCTCTACCGAGCCAAAGGTTTCTCTTGCATCTCTATTGGATTGCAAATTCGCTTTTTTTTTTTTCCAAGGATGTAAACCCGTGACCTCAGTACTCCCTCGTAGTACATTCCGGTTACCTTCAAAGTCTTTGGCTCAGAGAGCGACAGAGGTCAGGCACTTCCACAAATTTGTGAATAATTTGGGAAGGATTTGTTTGGAATGAATCCTGACGATCTGAATGGCCTCAGGCAGAAACGAACGCCCTCGCCAGGAGCCTTCGGAGTCTCAGTTCCCACAGAGAAGGCGGGTGGGACAATCAGATCTCTTTTTTTTTCCCTTTTCCACCTCTCTTCCACCACACCCTCCTCTGTGGGTGTCCTCCCAGAGAAGGAAAACGAAAAAGAAAATTGAACCCCACTTTATGTTAAAAGCTTAAATGGATTGAAGATATTAAAAAAAAAACTTTCCCTTTATTTCACTTAAAAAACAGGTTTCTTCCCGTTGAGAGCTGTCTTTCTAAATAAACGTCACTTGCTCTTTAAACAGAAAAACTGGCTTGAAAGTCAAACCACCTTTTCTACCCCTACCCCGCCTCTCCAAAGCTGAACCTCCCCGCTCCCCCAGGGCTTGGTCTCCTCCCCCACAGGCTGTCCCTTCTCTTCTATCACCTTCCCAGGTACTGGGTGGTTGAGGACACAGGCCTTCAAGGGACCCTGTAGAACACTTGCTCACCCAGAATTCAGCTGGATGACTGGAAAGAGGTCAGAAGGGCGCAGAGACGGAAGGACAGACAGAAGGACAGAGAGGTGCTCCAGGTGCTTTGTAAAACTGCCTTGCCAACAGGACATGGACGCACACATATCAGCCAAATGGGACTTCGGGGGAGGGTGTTCTGAGTTCTCCTATGCTACCCCCCACTTCAAATGACGTGTCTGCAAATTCTAGAAAGGCCTACCCTACCTGTGAAGTGAGCCTGCTGGTTTAGGCCCTTCCCTAACTCCTAAGGCCTCAGGGCCAAGAAACCCTGGAGTTTGGTGGTGGCAGGGAGAGCCAGGCTTACCTTTGAGGTTGGAGGTCCCCACGGTGGATACAGCGGGAGAGGAGGCCTGGGCAAAGCAGTTGAAGGCCGCCTGCTCGCTGGAGGACTCATCAGAAGTTCCGGTCTCCTTCTTGTGCCTCTCATCAAACACCCTCATGGACTGCAGAGTGAGCTGCTTTCTGTAACAGGGGACCCACACCCCATCGTCAGTTAGAGAATGGTACCTCTGTGTCCCTTTTGCTTTCTTCCCCCCCTTTCCTGAGTGGATCACACCTCTCCCTTCTGCCCAACGTGAACCCTGTGACATGTTCTGATCCCAGGGTGGCCACACAACACAGACCCCAGCATTGTTCTTGCCTGTTTAACAGGGACGACTATGCATTAGGAAAAAACTTGGCCTGGAAAATTTGTTTAAAACCTCAGGACAGAGGTTAGAGTTGGTTGGGGACAGTCACGCACCAGCCGTACAGTAGTAGAGAGGGTGCCGGTGGACGCCTAGCCCAAACTCCTGCACCAGTGTTAAGATGGGCAGGAAACATTCATTCATGGTACACCCAACTATAATCAGTCCACCCACATTTGTTTTGACGTTAGAAGTTACGTTTTTGCTTTCAGGACAGTGTTTCTCAGTGGTGGCTAGATCTGTAGACCAACGGGGATGGCCTTGAACTCACAGAGATGCACCTGCGTCTGTGGGGGATTAAAGGTGTACCACCAGGCCGGGCTTACAAATGATTTTTTAATGCTCAGACCCCAAGGGAATAAAGTTTAAAAATTGATACATAGTTTGTAGGAAAATCTTTGAAAATGGGGGGGGAGGGGCCGGCACGGGCGTGGTCTATAGTGTCCAACTGTTTACTCAAAGCAAAAGATGCAGAGAACCCAGGAAGGAGGGAGTGGGGAGGTGCCCTGGACTCTTCAGTGGGCCTTAACTCAAGGCTGGTCCAATCTGGGACTTCAGGTTGCAAAGACTCTAGAATAATCTGTGAATAGTTTGGTCCCTTCTTGGGTCTTTCTCAGGAAAAATGCCAAACTACAATCTGTTTCCGCTCTCCCGATCTCCGAAACCCTTTTCTGGTCAGAACAGCAATGTAGCCTTGGTTCCTTTAAAGGCAGCAAGAAACAGAGAGCATTCTCTACCTGGGCCACTATGGAGCTGACGCCCTCCCATTCTTCTCAATCCAAGTTATCTTGCACCCCCACTTCTTCCTCAGACTTCCAGGTGTGAACCCAGGGAAAGGACTTCCTTCAATTACCCCCTAAACTAAAAGTCTTCTTCACTCACCTTTTCTCTCTCCTGCCATTGCCAGTATCTCGAAAACCTTTCGCAAAAGGATTGTTGTCTATTTTTAACTGGGTTATCTAGAGGAGACACACAAGCAAGGCGGACATTAGCTTCACCTTCTAGAATGTTCTAAACCTGCCCCTTCGCCCCAACTCCCCAGTCTTCCTCTACAAATTCGACTGCCCAAAGGATCTCAGGGATGCTCTGTGGAGAATGGTAGCAGGAATCAAGGGAGGGGCTGAACCATCAAAAAGACTGTAGCAACCTACACCCGTCCTGGCAGCCAAGCAAGGATTCCTCACTGAAATTATCCACAGAAATTACTTCCCTTGGACAGTTTAGATTTAGAAATGAGACTACGGAAAAACAGCCAAGAGACACAGCCCGTAGATCTGAGTTAGTAGCTTCTGTTTTTTTTTTTTTTAATGCATCTTAATTAATTATGAAGTGTGTTAAAATGCCGCTTCCTGCTGCTTTCTAACCTCCAATCACATACATGCATGTATGTACACACACACACACACACCCCAAAACCTTTGCTGTGAATCTAATAAAATTAATTATGGGGTTTCACTACCTTGCACTAGAGTGACCCCCCCAGCCCCCGCAGAGGCAAGAATGGAGTGGAGGGAATTTTAATACTGAAGGTTTTACAGAAAAAGGAATGGCTACTGGTGATAATATTTGTTTCATTTATGTTATGGTTCTTGTTTGTTTTCTTTTTTAAACCACCAACAGGAGGTAGAGAAGGACGGGGGACTCTGATTTTTTTTTTTTAAGTCATTAAAGTAACAACTTAATTGATACAACTGTCACAGGATTCTGGGTCTAGAAGGGCCTTGCATTTTTTTTTTTTTTTTTTTTTTTTTTTTTTTGCAGATTGCTATCTTAAGACCTCCTCTCTTCATAGAAAAACTATGTATCCTGTTACGGGGGAGGTGGGAACTTGTGCACTGCTTTTGGGTTCTGTTCTTTAAGGGAGGCCAGACAGTAGGTTTTGCTGGAGACCCGAAGAGGAACAGGTGGTGACTTCTCACTCAGCCTAGGGAAACCTAAGGATCAGTGTCCAGGGGCCAGGGACAGTGGCCACGAGTTCGAGTTCAAAGGACAAGGTGTTGCCAGGTAAACCAGACTTTCCCTGAGGTCCAGGGCTCAAGTGAAGTTCACCGAGGGCCCTCGACCCCTCCCCTCCTATCCACCACCACCAAGTTCCATGCTAGCCAGTCACCAAGGAACACTCCTCTTTGGGTCTCTTTGTGTGTTCGTTTCCTTGACCTTCAGGTCAGGAGAACTGCAGATTCCAGGCCTGGCCTCCTTGGGGAGCCCTTCTTAATCCTGGCTTCAGGATTCAGGTCGGATGGAGGGAGAAAACCTTTAAGATGACCTGGTGACTCTGTCCACCTTTAGGTGCGAAGCCTCAGATGGCTCAGTTAACATAATAGCCCTGTATCAAGGTGTCTGCACACACACACACACACACACACACACACACACACACACACACACACACACCACACACACACAACGCCACCGCCCACCAGCATAAAAAGTAATAAAAACAAATAATCTAATTCAGGATCTCTGGCTAGGAGAGGAGAGGCCATCCCATTTGGTCCCAGATGCTTTTCACCTTAAAACTGCTAGCTGGTTTCTTTCAGTACTCATTTTCCTTCTCTCTCTCTCTCTCTCTCTCTCTCTCTCTCTCTCTCTCTCTCTCTCTCTCTCTCTCCTCTTCGTTCCTCCTGAAGAGGAGGAACTAGGAAACGTCAGGAGACAAGCCCCAGAGATTGGAACAGCCATCTGTTATACCACAAGCATCAATCTCCCAGCTCTGAGTCCTGTTCCCCCCCCTTCGAAAGGAAATCAGGCCTCCTCTCTTCCCAGTAGAGTCAGTCGCACAAGAAAATTCCAGACTCTCTACCCAAGGCCCTGGTTAACTCTCTCAGCCCTCAGCCTCAATAGGGAGCAAGGTTAGAGGCGGCATCCAGAGAGAGAGAGAGAGAGAGAGAGAGAGAGAGAGAGAGAGAGAGAGAGAGAGAGAGAGAGGCCCTGTGGGTTGGTACCTTGTCATTCTGATAGGCAGTCACGGCGATGAATTCTGTTTCCGGGAACAGGTATGTGCGGAAGGTACTGTAAGGCAGTTTCAGAATGTCGTTGGCTCTGACGATGTGGAACCGCGGCTGGTACTTGTGCATGGAGTTTAGTATAGTCTGTGGGAGCAGGGACGGAGACGCGCACGTTAAAAGAGAAGGAGAAGACCTCGCCAGGGCAAATGACATCCTTATTCCCTGCCAAAGCCGACATCGTCCCCGCGGCTGGGACCAAAGCCCGCCTCCTTGGGGTACGTTTCACTCCACAGATGTTATCTTCTGGAGACTCCGAAATTGCTCCTCGGCAGAACTCGTGCCCCCCCACCCCACCCTCTACATATTCATTAGTACCTTGTACCCTAGCCTACCTGGGTCCCAAAACTATAATTCCCCTGCCACGTTGCGTGATCGCTTGGGAAGGCCAAAGTCTTAAAAGACAGAGAAAAACATGCATTTTAATTTACAAAATGATTCAGTAGTTTAAGCGCCCACTAATTGACAAGCCCAATCCACTTAAGGCTTTGAGAGGCTGAGCTCTAGAGAGAAATATTTATGCCCTAATCAAATCAAGGGTTTCAAATGCAATCCCTGTCCGCTTTAGATATTTCTGAGCCATTCACGTCTTCCTGGGCCTAATCTTTCTGCTTATTCATCGCTTATCACTGTTTATTCTATTGAAATGTCGGGGAGGGGCAGCGTGGATAGGCAAAGGTCCCCTGGCCTGACTTTCACAGGCAACCCAAGTCTTTCCCTAAGTCCCTAGGCACACTGGAGTACTCGGGAATCCTCAGGCACTCCCCAGTACACACGCACCATTATATTTTGTCTAACACCAAAGGTTTAAGCGTGCTTCTAGTCTGACTTTCACCCAGGCCCGAACCCCTTTTAGCAAAAGAAATATACGCCCGGAAACAACACGATGAGGCTTCGAACATTCAACTATCCCAAGAAATGACATGGCTAATTTCAAAGAAATAAAATAAGGTTTGTAAGCAAAACAAGCCCCGTCCAATCACAAAACTTTACAAAGCGATTCATAACTTTTTTAATTCTTAGTATGATTCTACACCTCCAGGTCCGGAACCCACCCAGGCCCTTTGATTGCTATTCCGGTAAATTCTTCTAGAATGTCAGGTTTTCCTTTATCCAGGGAGCAACCACCCCCACCCACCCACTTTGCAATCATGTTGCAAATTTAACAAAGTTGGTTCTGGTAGCAACCAACAGGCAGAAAGGAGTCTGGGCCCAAATTCTGAATTGACTAGGAAGTCAGACCTCCCCGAGAGTCTTACTGATGGTCAAAGAAACTTACAAATCCGTGTTTATCCGAAATGTTGTTGGTGAGTTTCAGTTTGTGGAAAGTGACGACTTTGGACATCCATTGCTCCCCCGTAGCGGGGCTGTCCGGGTGGATGTACATTCTTTTTGGCATTTCGGGGTCTGCCTTACCGGCCACCATCCACCGAGAATTGTGAAATTTATATCGACAGTCATCAGCAGCTATAATGTCCATCAATAAAATATACTTGGCCTTTTTATCCAGCCCAGAGCACCTCACTTTAAATGGAGGGAACATTCGCCTACAAGAGCACAGAAAAGGGAAATACACAAATCAGACTCTGTAAACGGCTCAGGACCTCGGACATGGCTTCTGAGTTGCTTGGCACCGACTAAACGCTTAAACGCCTTCTGCTGGGACCAGAGAGTCCGTAAGGCAACAGCAAGTGAAATTGTTTACTTCCCCGCTAACATTAAAACTGCTCAATACCTCATTGCTTTCCTATCCCAAGCCTCAAATCAAATTAATTACATCAACCTCCTCTAAGAGGATCTACCATTTCTTTTTTTAAAAAAGAAAATGTTTGCTTATGTGACTGTTTAGATTGCCTTCTTATAAAGTCTGATGGGTTCTTAAGTGTTTTTTTTTTTTTTTCTATTTAGCTGAAACAGCTAGAAGCAGGGTTCCAAAGAACTATGGTTTGTAAAGTTTGGATTTTCCACCAGCTGGTTGATGGGAAAACATTTAAGAATTATCGAGGAAATAAATGCCCAGTTATGGACCGAGGCTGCCAAAGTGTGTGTGTGTGTGTATGTGTGTGTGTGTGTGTGTGTGTGTGTGTGTGTGTGTGTGTGTGTGTGTTACAGTGAGTTCTCTGAGCGGAGACAGGCTAGCGTCCGGGCCTGGTAACCCATCCACGATTTAAGCTATAAACCACATTCCTCTACTCTGTAGGCCACTGCAAGACTCCGATGTTTAAATTCACAGAAGTGCTGGCTTTCTGGACTTTTGACTTAAAAGGAAGTGCCCGGTTATGAAAACCGACTAAATGTCTTGTGGGTTGGGAAATGACCCGATGCCAAACTTTGGCCTCAAGTAGTTTGGAAGGAGACTGAAAAGTAGGGTTTTAATTTTGTGCCCTTTCAACTGGTATCTTGATAAACCTCAATGCTAACTACCTAGATTTTTTTTCCCCTTAAATCAGTTCTTTTAAATGCTAGTCCTGGGGTCCTTAACAAGTTTGTTTCGGTCAGGCAAGGACACTAAGCGTTACGTAAAGTATTAATAATATTCAAACACAAAAGCAGGGTGCATATCCTCGTGAGTTCCTTGGGTCTACATACATAACCTTAATTGTAAAAACTGCCTGCTCCGGCTTCCCTGGGTGTGCAGACGTGTATGACGGCCACGGGAAAGAAACCTAAATGTCCTTCCCTCTTCCACTGGTTTCTCTGTCCCACACCCATCAGGGTTCAGGCCCCCTTCAGCCCCAGAAACAAGGCTGAAGAGAGGAGAGGGCCTGAGGAATCCCCACAGGTCTTCCACTACTGTCTAAGAGGGGCTTTATGGTCTGTCTTGGGAAATAAAAATCAAACAAACAAAAACCAAACAGAAATAATGATATTTCAGAATGGCTTTATACACGGGCTCCTTCCTGCAACAAGAGGATTTCTTTTTCTCAAATCCTGAAGACGCGAGTGCGCGTCTCCCTCAATGGAAAACACCCTGTATTCTGTAGGGAACCCCGGATACGGGTCGCTAAGAACCATGCAGAGGGCCCGGGTAGGCTGAAACTTCCTGACCCTCAGGCAGGGCCCAGGAGTCTCCACATATTTGGGGGGACAGGAAGTTTTCGTTTCAAACGTTAACAGTAAGCCAGAATCGTTTTAAGGAGACAGACAAAAGAGATATGAAAAACTTCAGACGGCTTTGGGGCAAGGGGGACCCCACTGATTACTTACTTACCTTCCTGACTTCGTAATGACCATCTCTGTACCCCGCTTGTGAAACTGGTCCCAAAGTTCCTTGGCCTCCAGGTGCACCTTGGGGTCGTCTTCTACGTCTTCTTCGGGTTCCATGGTCTTCAGAGGCCTCAGATGTGCCTGGGGTCCCAGGGATGAGAAAGGGATGCCGGTCTCAGCAGCCCCCACTAACTGATCCATGATGGGTTTGGCCAGGGCTCCGGGCAGCGAGAGCGCCGCGGCGCCGTTGGGAGGCAGCGTTAGCGCGGGGAAGAAAGGCGGCTGGTGGCCCAGCACCGCGCTCATGGCGAAGTCCGGCGCCCGGTGAGGTAGGAACGGATGATAGGCCATGCTTGTCCCAGGGATAACCGGATCTCTCATGGAGAGGCTCATCCACTCCAGACAGGGAAGCAGTCCTCAGCTGCTGGCTTGGCTCCGCTTTTGTTGTTGCTTTGCAAAAATAATAATTAAAAAATTCAACAGCGACACATAGTTTTGTTTAAAATTAAAAGGGGGGCAAATTACCAATAAAGCGTTCGAAAGGGAGGGGGAAAGTGTCTTTGGGGGAAGAGAACGCCGCTTTTAAAGAGGACGAGGCGACAAATCGAGAGACATAGCCGCTGCAGGGGCTGTCCTGGTGCCTGGAGTGTGTTGGAAAAGCCGCTCCTGGAAGTCGGTTTCAGCAGGGCAAGCAGCAAGCAGGGGCTCGACTGGCGCCCGAGCCCTGTGGCTTAGCTGGAAATAGACACAGCAGCCCTTTCCCGGGGTGGCTCCCCGGCTCCCACGCTCTTTGTTGCCAAAGCGCAAGGTTCTCGGAGACTTTTTTTTTAACCTTTTTTTCCGACTCCTTCCCCCGCCCCCTAGCTCTTCTCTGGCTTTCTCGCAGGAGGCGTCTTAGTTGAGCTAGACTCTTGCTTTCACAGGCAGCGAGATCAAGGGGGAGGAAAAGTCTCTCCTTTAAAAAAAAAAAAAGCGATTTAAGCCCCTTTCCAGCGGAGCTTTCAAAACTCGAACAGCGACTCTGGCTTCGGTTCGTGATCCTCCTCTCTGGCTCCGGGCTGCGTGCAGTGTCTGGGTGGCGATCGAAGGGTGCCTGCGATCTTCTGCCTCGGGGACCCGGCTGTCTTCCTTGTGCTAAAAAAACGTGAGCGAAATCGCTTTCCTAAAAATAATAAATTAAAAAAAAAATCAGCGTCCCGGCACGCAGGGCGAGGGACGATCAAGAAGACGGGTGCAAAAAAAAAAAAATAGGAAAGAAGGAAAAGAGAGAGGAGCGATTGGGAGCTGGAGTAGGCGAGTAAAGGGAGGGAGAGAGAGAAAGAGAGAGCGAGCACCTCGCCACCCTCCTCTGCCTCTAGAATTCCCCGGGCGTCTGCTCGGCGGCTCTGGACGGTCGGGCTGCGCTGTGGGCTGCGGGAGCCCGAGGCTTGTTGATTGGCTCTTTGACGCTTTCGGACCAATTGTGTGGCTGCATAGGCGTGGTTTTCACAGGTCGAGTGCTGGGGGAATAGAGCCGAGTTATAAAAAGAAGGTGTCGGAAACTGGAACGTCGCTGCGCCGCGCGGTACTACGGTCTGTCCTGCGTTTATGTCAACATGATCAGAGGGGAGGGCGGGGAGCCACCAGGGCGCCGCGCGCTCACCAAAGTCGCCTCTAGGTGGCTGATCCAGAAGAGAGTTCGCAGCAGCCTGAGAGCTCGCCCCGGCTCCTCAGCTCAGCCCACGTCTGAAAGGCCTCAGCCATCCAAGCCTTGGGATCCGGGGAGGAGGCTGGGCCAGGGAGGAAGGGGGAGGGAGCGAGGGCGGGAGTCAGGCAGCTTGCCCGGCTTCCGAGGCGCCGGGCAGGGGCGCTCGCCTCTCGCGCGCTCCGAGCGCTACAGCTCAAGCCTGCGGCCGTTTCTCTTGTGCAGATCTGCAGCTTCTTCCCTTTCCCGGGCCCCGGGCTAGCCGAGCCGACCGCGGAGCTTCCCTTTCGGCCAATGAGCCTTAACAAAAGCTCCAGGCTCGCGCAGCTCTGGAGCCCCACGTGGAGCCGCCCAGCCACCTCTGAGTCAAGTCCTCTAGCTCGTGAGCCGGGGTGCTTCGGATTCCCGAGCCACTAGCGCAGGGGATCCCACAAATCTTTCTCCCCGCTGCGTGCTCCCCACCCGCAGCCACGTGCAGAAAACCAAATGCCCCCTGGGTATCTGTGCCCGAATGCGCGCCGACACACTGGGACCGAGCCCCACGCGGAAAAACACACGCGAATACGTACAAGGCCTGCGCGCCCGGCCCAGTCTACGCTCGCTCGGCTTTGTGGACTCCTTTCTTTTTTAAAAATGTATTTACTGACCCTTTTGAGCCCCGTTCCTCTTCCATTCGGATGCGGACACCGGTGTTCCACTCGGATGGGGGTGTGGGTGTAGAGAGAACGAAGCCGCTGAAACAAGTGAGTGCCCCAACTGCGGGCCTGTCTCGTCCAAGCCTTTGCTCTCACCTCCCGGCCAGCTCGGTGGGGAGCCGCCGCTCTGGGCTGGGAGAGCTGGTTGGGGGAGGTGCTCCAGCCTCGTATCTTCCCCGGGCATCACACTTCTCTCTGGGTGCCTCTGTTCCTCTCCACCCCGGGGACTTATCATAGCAGAAGTTGGGGGGCGAATTTGTAAAACAAACCGTGAAACAACGTAACCCCCTATCTAGATGTCGGGAGGCTTCGGTCCCCGCTCACCCTAGGGTGGGAGGAAGGCCAGATCAGACTTTGATTGGTGACCTTATAGGACCCCCAGCCCCAAACCTGCAGCCCTTGTTTGTGGGTAGAGGTGAGCTAGCATTCCAGTTTAAACGGAGGACAATCTTAGCAGAATTTTTAGTTTTCCTGGGACAAGACCTTTGCTTGGAAAGGGAACAGAAAGGGGCCTGGTTTCCGGGCCTAGAGATTAAGCTTTGAAGGTTTCCGTGTGGACCATTTGCGCCTAGATTTTTCCCTTGAGGACCTCCACCCACTCTCCCTCACCCAGGACCCCTTTTCCAACTGCAGGTCCAAACTAGCAGCTACTGGGTGAATAGGCCGTTCCCTCCCCCAGGTAGGGAAGGACATTTGAGGCCACGAGCTTTTCCAGTCTTACATGTTTTGATGTACAAGGTTAAGAGCGTTTGGCGCCAGCCCTGCGACTTCTTCCACGGTGCGGCCAATGAGAATAGAGTCATTCTCTGAACTTGGTGTGACCCGCCATCTCGCCCCTTTCTTTCCCCTTCTCTGACTTCCCGTGTTCACGGTTGAGAAGGGAGAAAGAGGGAGAGAAACGAAACAGGAGGTGGTACCCTAGGCGGTGGCTCACAACACCCCTTCCCCAGGCCCCTGTTCCAGATTGCAGAGAGTGCAAGAGGCCAGGCCAGGGCCCTCTCAGCACAGGCCACCGAGGTCAGCGCAGATTCTCTGCAGGCAGAAGGCTCCCCCTCCCCCTCCTTGCCTAGCTCTTCTAGCCAGAGCAGCCCCTAGAACCCAGATCTGCTTTACCGGTATTGGCCGATTAATCTCTGCGCTCCCGCGTGGAGTGCAAGAAAGCGCTGTGCAACTGCAGTGTGTTTGACCCCTTGGTCACCTCACGCGGTGCCCTGAGGGTCCACAGGCTAGCCAGAGACCTTGGCAACGGGTACCAGCGTTCTGGCCTCAGGGGTCTGCTCTGCAAACGCGAGGCGAGCTCGCTGACTTTGCATGCAAATATCTGGCCTTGCTTTTTGGCTCCAGCGTTGGAGACAGAGCAATTTCTGACCCTCACATCACCCCACACACAAACACCCTTCAGTTGCCTATTTTTGACTGTAGCTCTAACTTAACCCTGGGGTCACCCCAGTTTGCCACTTCTGGCTTCCACCCCCCCCCCACTTCAGTGCGCCAGGGAAAAGGGGGGGGGCTGTGGAGGAAAGTTTGCGGGGATTCAGAATCGAAAATGTCTACATGTTGCTAATGGTCTACAAACTTCCGCCAATTACGACTGACCTCCCAGACGCTGCCCCTGGAGGCTCGTGTTCTGCCAGGGAGGCCGCGGCGAAGCCAGGATCAAAAGCGGGAAGGTGCGAACTCTTCTTCGTCGTTGCCTGCCCGCCGCGCCCCCCTCCTGGTGGGTGATAAACCCACTCTGGCGCCGGCCTTGCGCCGGGTGATTAATTTGCGAACAAACAAAGGGGGCCTGGTGGCCACTGCATTAGGGTTAAACATTGGCCAGCGTCTTCCTCAGGCTTGTGGCAGGCCTGGCCTCCCGGAGAAGCTACAATGTTAGCGCGCCTCGAGCCCCCTCGTGAGCCTCCAGCTGCTGACCCTTGGTGCAGGCTGGTTCTGTTTCTAGACTCCTTGGTTGAATTTTAGCCAGTCTTTCCAACAGAATCGGGAACTGGCTGAAAGACGGGAACCCTAGAAAGTCGCTAGAGAAATAGCTCTCTCTTTTTGCAGTTTTTTTTTCTTTTTCCTTCGCAGTATATAGGGCCTGGGATTTTGAACAAGATTTAAAAAACACTGTAACGCCAGCAGCTCTGCGGCAAAAGAGGAGATATAGGACTTCAAAAGTGGGAGGGGGGATGAGAAGGGGATTACTCGGCCTCAGTCAACTGTCCCAGCAGGCATCGGCAAGCCAGAGGAACGGGAAGGCGCCTCTGCAATATTCCACTTTCTCTGTGGCACCTCCTGCCTCACACTTTATAGGGGGGCAGACACACTGACCCTTTTGTGACCGAATGGTGTTTATCTGAAACTTAAGGGAGAGGGAGGGGGATGAGGGGAAGGATGGGATGTAAGCAGGGTGGTTGGCTAGGTAACTGCTCTAGAAAGTCCCTTCGCTTGCTTGTGTGAGGTCTGGCTGGACTCCGAGGGAGACGCGCTGTTACACTCTTATGCCCTCTTAAACCTTTGCTCCTGTTCACCACACAGCTTTGTTCAGTCCGGGAGGTGTCTCTACATTGGATAGCTTGATGACAGGAGGGCATAGAGCTTCTCCTGGGGTGGGGGTGGGGGTCTGGGGCCTGATGATGAATTTGGGAGAAGTAGTCAAGACGCTAACTTTTCTATGGAAGAAGTTCTTATTAGCCTGGCAGGGCAGACGTGGCTCTTTGGGGCCTGATGTCCTGGCTGATTTGACCCTAGGATCTCAGTCCCTTTGACAGGGATATACTTTGAAACTGCCCAGAGCGGCAGGGTAGGATTCTAGTCCTCTGTTCTATGGTGGGACCCAGGATTTCTTTATTGTCTGGTCCAGCCTGGCCTCTCTCTGGACACCTGGTGTACCTTAACACTTCAGGTCCCCCCCTCCCCAGCCAGCACAACAAGAGAGTGAGAGAGCTCCTGTCTACTCCCCAGCCCAACCCCCCTGTGCATGCTAGCCTTCCACCTTAGATGGAGCCTGAATTCTGGGTCTCCCTTACCTCCTCCTCCCTAACACTTGCTGGGAGAGCTTGATGCTCCCTGGGCTAGTGACTTGGTTCTCTGAGGATGGGTTAGTTAGCGTCCTTGAAAATCTGCCTAGTGCACAAACCTTTGTGCTGGAGAACAGGGCAGAGAATAGCACCTCTTTCCCTACCCTCCCTCTAGCCTTTCCCCTCTTTTATTTTCTTCCTTTCTTCCTTTCTCTTTCTTTCTCCCCCGACCCCCAACCCTGGTGTCTCTGGTCCTGTCCATAAAGAGTTCTCTGAATGCACAAGTGTGAGCCTTCTCTGGGTTTCCCATCCAAATCCCGTTCTTCTCATCCACTTGGGTCCCCTGTCTCTAGCACCCAGTTCTCTTCTGTGGTTTTTAGTTTTTGATTTGCTGTCTGTTTTCCCTAGAGGTCCGGCCTCTTTCTAACTCCCTTCCCCAGGCCCCAATCATTGTGACTCACCCCCCCCACACACACACTCACACTCACACACACTTTTCCACTAATTTTGACAGCCCGGGATACCACTTCCCAGGGTCCTAACAAACACCTTTGCCTCCTCCCTTTGACTGGGGGGGGGAGATAAAAACACTCTCTGCTTGGCCCCATTTGGTCTCAGCTGCAAGTTTCTCCTTCCCTTAACTTTTCCAAAGCCACTTAGGGGGAAAAAAAAAAAAAGGTATCCCTGATCCCTACGTCCTGGGATCTGCTTCCGACTCTAAGGCAAGAACCCAGAGTGAGGAGTTGTGGGTCCTAACTCCTGCCTTGTTTCATAAGGACGCGCCTTTCCTGTAAGGAGTTTTTCTCTGTCCTCTGTCCTCTGACATCCTTCTAAATTATTGATCAGGGCAATCCAGCGCCAGAGTCTGAGGCGGTGATTGAGGGAGACAATGGGTCCGTGCTCTTCAGCCTGAGGAAGCAGGCTCTTTAGCTTTGCTTGCATTGGTGCCAGGTTGGTTTACCTCCTGTTTCTAGGAGGCCATTCTTCACGTTCTCACCCGTGTGTACTATGCCTCCTGTTAATGTAAATGTGGTTCTGGCAGAGGTGAAGTGGGGGAGATTTCACTCTCTGCATTCTTTGTGTTAGCACTCACCTCTCATCCAAGAGGATCGCCTCCCAAAATGGCAAATTTGAACCTAGCTAGTCATTCAAATAGGTTGAAGTGGGGGCAGTAAGGAGAGAGAAGTGTGTGTGGGGGTGGTTTCTGGGGAGGGTGATGGTTTTATACATCTTCTAAGCTCCTCCCTCTAGAAAAGGAACTGTGGTTTCCTAATGTCAAGCCCAACAATATCTCTAGGTTCTCTCTCTCTCTCTCTCTCTCTCTCTCTCTCTCTCTCTCTCTCACTCTCTGAATGAGTGTGTGAATGTGTGTCAGAGTGTGTGTATGTATGTGTGTGTGAGTGTGAATGTGTGTGAGTGTGTGAAGGTGTGTGTGCAAGTGTGTGTGCAAGTGTGTGTGTGCAAGTGTGTGAGTGTGAATATGTGTGAAAGTGTGAGTGTGTGTGTGTTTTACTCAATCTAATAAGAGGTAGCACAATGGGTATTGCTTACTCTAGCAGGAGTGGATTTACAAGGAAAGAGCTGGGATTTTTTTTTCTTTTTTTCTTTTTAAAATCTGAATCTAAAGGGCTAGGGGTTTCGCAGGCCAGAGCTGACTCTTACCCCCCCTAGGTATTTTGACCACCCCACACCCCTCTTTCTTCAATACCATCTTTCTAGATTAGGATGTAAACAGCCCCTCAGTGATCCACAGCAGAATTTGAGAGAGAGAGAGAGAGAGAGAGAGAGAGAGAGAGAGAGAGACCTTTTAAGAGAATAAGAGAATGAAAGAAAAACACCGCAGTCTCCAGCCGTCACCTGAAGATTCAAAGTGGCATTTTGAAGAACTCACTTTTACTTGCTTTTTCTGGTGTTTGTCATTAAATGCCAGGGCTCCCGAGGTCTCGGGAGTATTACCCTCTGGGAGCATGTGGGGCAGAGAGGACAAGAGGAGACTGTAAGGGAGAGAGCATGGCAAATTCAATGGCTACTACTGTCAGGAAGGTTGACAGGCCCAAGAAAGATGGGTGCCTCCAAATCTGCTGAACTAACTGTCCCCAGGTTGCCTAGAACACGTTTTCTTAATCTGAATACAATATCCATTACTGTGCTCCCCCCGCACCCATACTGGGTTTCAATTATACCGGGACAGAGCCCAGAGTTCACTGGTGCCCGGTGCAGCCTCATTTATCTCTAAGAAAGACACAACTGAAAGCAGCAGAGGACACAGACGCCGTCATTGTTTTGGGTGGGGCGTTCTTCCTCTCTCCTGTCTGTTCGCTTGTTCCTAGCTCTTGGCCAGACACTCAGCTTTCTAGTGGGCCCAAAGGTAAGGGCTGCGTGGCTCTCAAAAGTGGTTAGGGTACCCAGAGAAGCTCCCAAAGATGGAACTGTCCTCCGGGGCAGTCACAATCCAGGTCTGGCTTGCCCAACTCTCCCATAGCCAAGGGAACTGTCCATACCCATTTCTCAGAAACATGGATTAAGTAGCAGCCCTTGGGCCACCTGTACCTTCTGTACCCATGGACCCTGTTCAGCAGGGGCAGAGTTACATACGGATGGTGGAGGAGACTCACGTCCCTAAAAATCGTATTCGTCTCCTCGCTCCCAAAAGGACTGGGTGTCTCCATTACATTTCTACCCAGCCGCCCAGTCTTTCCCAGATTGCACACCCAACCCTGCATATTTTAGCTGCTCTACGTTTTGCATGACATAGAAGGAATGACCAGTGCCCACTGGAGGACTTAGGCAAGATCCTGGAATCCTTAAAGGTCCCTAGTTTGAGATTTAAAAACACACAGCTTGGAGAACTTTTCTCCTTTCTTCCTTCTTGGGGGAGGGGGTTGTCATTTATCTTTTAGGGGAAGGACAGGAAAACGGGTAATAAGAGAACTGTTGGGTTGTGAGGGCGCTTCTCCTGAGAGTTTCTTTCTCTGGATAGATTCCACCTCCTGCAGTGGAGAGGAACCTGCACTCTTTCCCAGTCCTCCCTAGGAAGAGGCTGTGGGTGAGGGGCAGCCAAAGCACCCCAGAAGCGATTTTCAGTAGTTTTCAACAGGGATAGGGGTTTCGCGGAATGTCCCTCCCTCCTTACCCAGACTTCCAGCCCCGAAGGTGCAGTGGCCTCGGTTCAGATCCAGGCCTGGCAGAACGCGGACCCAGAAAGCACTCTGCCTCCGATCTCAACTGCAGATGGAGGTGGAATAAGGGGCCTTGGCTCTCTCTCCAAAAGCCACCTTGGTGCTCAGAATGCCCATAACACTCAGGAGGCCTTCCCCGGTGACTTGATCGCGATCGCCGATCGCGACCGGGTTCACAGGGGCCCGGGAACCCGCGCAGGTGATAAAGAGCAGGTTACCTGCTCGGTCCCTGCAGCTGCGGGGCCCCAGCGGCACCAGCACCTCTCTAGCCGGGTAAACTGGTCTCCTTTTTCTTTTTTCCTTTTTGATCTTTGAAAACAAAAAGCGACATTGTAGTGATGCGGGGGGGGGGAGCAGTCTTCCCCTCCAAGACTGCCATCATTTTAAAGAATAACCATTTATTTCTATTTTTCCTTTTCATGCTTGACTCCGGTCTCCGCTTGCAAAGAACAAGCCGGGTCTGAGTGGAGGAAACATTGCAGGGTGGGGAGATTAAAAAAAAAAAAAAGAAAGAAAGAAAGAAAAGGAAGGAAGGAAGGAAGGAAGGAAGGAAGGAAGGAAGGAAGGAAGGAAAATATTGAAAGAAATACAGGCATGCACCTTCAGTCTCTCAAAGTATGGGACAAGCAACTGTCCCATGGGAGACGTGCTGAGGTCTGGAGAGAGCCGAGATGAACGGCGGAGTGGGGGCGAATGGAAAGCCGGGAGAATGCGGGACGGAGGGAGCGTCCTTGCCAGCTGCTGCTGCTGGGTGTTTTTACCACCACCACCCCCTTTTGGAGGCTTCTGATTCCGGAAACAAGTCAACCTTACAGCCCAAGAGTTACTGTATAGATGTTCCTGGATCCCTGCTCTCCGAGCCCAAGCCCAAGGTTCAGGCGGAGAAGGGAGGAAGGGCCGCTGCCCCTACTTTTGGCTTTGCTTTTGAAACGTCCCTGAGCTCTCCACGTGTCTGCGGGTTCCCCGAGCTTGAGTTGGGGGGAAGGTTTGGGGAAGGGGGAAGGGATGGCTGCTCTAATTGCCTCTGAGTTGTGTGGGGGTGGGACTGGGGGGTGTCTTTTTTTCCTGCTAGGCCTTGATGGGGGTGCCGGGGACGCATTATTAAACCCAGACGCTCGAGGTCCAGGAGTTGGGGCCATGAGGAAAAGATTTACAATTAAACCAATTGGGGCCGAATACAACCATCCGAAGTCCGCAGGTGTAAATATCACTTCGGATTTTTTTTCTTTTTCTTTTTTCCTTTTCATTCCAAGTGGCTTGGCTCCCCCACCCCCACCCCACCCCGCAACACACTGTAGTCTTTTTTGAAAGCAGGGGGAAGAGGAGGAAACACGGTCCAATGGAGTTAAGATTTTTCTATTAGACAAGTTAAAATATGACGGGTTTTTTCACTTTTATGTTCATTTTTATGCCCCGAGTAACCCCAACAGGCTTCTCTGTTTCATTCCCCATCCAAAATTTAAGAATTGTTGAAGTCGGTGAAAGGCCTTTTGGCTGTAAGACTATAAATGTTTTTAAAGGACTAGAATAGATTTGTGTGCGCGCACACGTGTGTGTATGTGTGTAACAGAATTTTTAGAAATTATCTGTCTGTCTGTCTGTCTATGGAGATGGGTGAGAATGTTGTGTTTGTAGTGGGAATGAAGGGGGCAGGGAACTGGGGATCAAGGAAACTCTTAGTTGGGATATCAGAAGACAGGCTTCAGATTCAAATCTAGGGCAATTGGTCTGGCTCGCAGTCTGGACTCGGAAGATCTGAACTTCAAGAGTAGATCCGCCTAATGCCTGCGGAGTTTACTGAGATGCGCTTCGATGCAACTGGGAGCTTGTGTTCCATTGCGCTATTTAAACGTCAGAGAACATCACATCTGTGTTTCTCAAATGTTCTTTGTGGGCACCAGTGTATACATATGGGCTTTCTAAGTAGCTCAGAATATGAAATTAAATCTCTGATTAAAAAACGCACTGCAATCGCACCCCACGGGCACACGCCTATTTGATCCATATAGACAGAGTTAAATTAACGCTGTAACTACACACTTACCCTCTCTTGGAGCAATAAAGTCTGTCTGTTACAAATTACCAGGGAATTGGAGAATATGCCCTCGTTGCCGACATTCAGTGTTTTTAAGTCTCCCACTAACCCGCTCAATAATATATGTAATATGTGTGTGCCTAGGCACGTTTCCAAAAAAATTAGCGATAACATCCCTCAAGTATGAAAGTAGTGTTTTTCCGCCTTTGCTTTCAGGATTAGGTGCCTTTCGGGAAGCGCCGGAGCAGGGGGATGAAGTTTTCCCAAGTCTGCGTTGCATGTAAGGGCAGAGCATCTAGGCGCCCCGACTACAGCCAGTTTAAGGTCACGGGTGCTACAATTAGGAAGACAGGACTTAACACGTCCGCGGTGCCGGGAGCTGCAAGCGTCACCCAGCCCAGGTTGAGCCCTCCATCTGCCACAGGGAAGTCTCCGGGGAGTGATGTTGCAACCTCCCCTCCCCCTTTTGTGAAACATTCCCTGCCAGTTGTGCACGTTGTGTATAAATATAGGGTTGAACCCGGTCAACCCAAGGCAGAGCGAGGATAGAGAGAGGTACCTAACTTTGAGGAAGAGGAGATGGGGAGGAACTGGTGCTCACTAAGGACCCTCTCCACTTTTCGCTCTCGGAGAGGCTCTGAGGACCCCCGAAGAAGGCGCCTTTGCCGCGTCGCCGCTGGATGGCGCTGGGGAAAACATGGCGGGTGGAGCCTGGTCCTCCGTGTGCCTCCCGAGGTCTGAGAGAATCTCTGGGGACACATTAGGTTGTGGGGAAAGGCCCCCTTTTTTTTTCTGAGGCTCTCCCATAGCAGTTGCAGAAGCCAAAGCCAGGGAGGCTAGGGAGGAAGAGGATCATTTAATGAGTGACAGATCTGAAAAGTGAATCCTCTGGGAAGGCTGGAGAAGACCGGGATTCACCACAGAATTCACCACAGATTCGGGGTGCCCCGCCCGGAAATGCGCCCGTGTCTCTGAGGCTCCACCTGCACTAGTTGAGTGGTGGGGGAGAATCCGAGAACCGAGGTGCCAAAAAAAGTACTTGGTTTCCTGGACCCTAGAGAACTGCACCCCTTTTTTGCAAAGTTTGGTTCTCCCCGTCCCTCCTCACTCCCCACTGCTGGGCAGAGTGAGGGATTCACGCGAGACAAAAGGAAATGGAACCGAACAGGAATGAATGTTGGATTGGGAGTATCCACTCCGACCTCAGGACTCCTACTTTTGAGGGGTCCAGGATATCTTGAGGTCTGGACGGAGCAGGTTGCCAGATGGCTTCAGTGGTCCTAGAAGAGACTCCATCAAAGTCACTAAATTCAAACTATAGGCTGGAGAGATGGCTCAGTTAGTAAGAGCAACCTTGTTCTTGCAAAGGACTCAGGTTCAGTTCTCAGAACCTACATGATGGCTCACAATGGTTTTGTTCTAGGGGATCTGACTCTCTTTCGTGGGTGCCTGTAGATACAGGCAGGCAAACCACTCACGTGCATAAAATAAATAAGTATATAAATCGTTTAAAAACAATTTTAAACCTCAGGCTAAGGGTGGCTCTTGTCATCCCCCCCGCACTCAGTTAGGCACTCAGTTAACAGGGTCAGGAAGACCCTTGCAAGGTCTTTGTCAGCCTAGTCTACTCTGCGACTTTGAAGCCAGTCAGGGATTCAGGGCAAGATTTTGTCACAAAACCATGGCTGCTTCCACGCAAGAGGCAAGCTTGGTCTACCACATTGGGAAGACTGGAACATGTGGTCGGACTTGGACTTGAAGTCCAGGTGACTTACAGAGCAGGGGAGAGACAGAGACAGAGACAGAGACAGAGACAAAATCGCTCTCACTCTCTCAAAGTTCTGAGCCTCAGTGGTCTGGGGGTGGGTGAGGTGCGGGGGGGAGGGGGAGGAGGAAGACCTGGCTTTCCAATGAGCCCAGCCGGGTCTTCAGTAAGTGGTCATTCAAGGACAGAATGAATGTTAAAGAAGACACAAAGACTAAAGGAGGGGGAATACTCATTTGGCATGCTGGTACATGCTGCTGAAGCAGGAGGATTACAGCAAGTTGGAGGCCTACTTGGGCAATATAGCAAAAATAAACAACAACAACAAATAAAAAACAACAAAAGAGTTATGTCTAGTTCCAAAATACATTTTAAGGGAATTAGTACTTCTCCAAACGGATTCTAATGTGCAAAGCAAGACTAGGAAAAGCAAACCTATTCTAAGGTGGTAGAGAGAAAGGAAGCTTGGTCTAGGGGCTGGGAAAACTTACTACAGCATTCCACAAGTGTTTGCTGAGTAGACTCCAAGTCAAGGACGCTACACACCCTTCTGGAAAGCTCACGGGAGCAAGGGTTCCTACGGGAGTTTGCCATCTGATTTTTCTCTGCTGGGGTTAAGAAAAAAAAAAAACACTTTAGCCCATTTTGAAGATGAGGAAAAACAAGATCTAGGAAGAGTTCGGGTGGAAGGGGATGTTAACTCCAAGGTAGCATTAGACCGTGGGGAGGTGAGGCTGGGAGCTTTTCGGTCCTGGGCAATTTAGCTGTTGTGAAACTAGGTCCAACAGCCAGGTCCCCACCTGATGCATTAGCAGACGTCACCGGTAAGGTTCGGATTTCTCCAGAATTGCTAGCCTCCAGAACTGACTCTAACTGCTTTCACCCAGCGTGGGCACTTTGCTTCCGAGTGGGTTGAGAGCTCCTTCTAGACCTCTAAGGAGGCTCACTCCACAGCACGTGGTAGAAACAGCAACCACCAAGGAATCCCACAATCCTTTCCGCACTCCCTGTCAGCCCCACTTCCCATCAGCATCCCAACACCTTAAAGCACTTTCTAGTGCAGGTGATGTGATCCTCACGTGCTTGTCGACTGACTGGATGGACACGTTCTCCTTTAATTTTTATTTCAGAAAACACGAAAAGCTGGGCTTTTTGTTTGTTTGTTTGTTTGTTTTGTGTTTGTTTGTGAATGAATAAGGGTGAGGCCGGTGGTTAAGGCAGAAGTGGTTTGGATATCTTCTGGTGACTGAGAAGGCCACTTCCCAACAGCGCTTTGACTTTGTATTTTCATCCTATACTTCGTTGGGATGATGGATGAGGGAGAGAGCCCACCCCACTGTGAGGTCAACCTAATAGACTGGGACCTTTTTACTCCACTGAGAAACGGACAGCTCTCCCTCATGGCTGCCTGCTGGGTTCCACTCAAAGGTGGCTTTTGGAATCTAGCTTCCCAGGTAGCTGAGTGCCCAGTCTAGCTCCATCCCGATGAGCCTTCAGGCAGCCACTCCGGTCAGGTCCTGGATAGAGGGTTTGAATGTGCCACCTGGTCCTAGAACTTCCCAGACTTCTCTGTAGAGTCCCTCCTTGAATCTCTAGAATTGGAATCAGACTCCAGACCATCTCAGCTCCCAGTTGCTCACTCAAATAAGTTTTGATGGTTTTTTTGTTTTGTTTTGTTTTTTGTTTGGGGGTGTGTGTGACAATTATTTGAGAACATGGGAGCAGGAATGGTCACAGTTTTCCCATACCCCAGATGCATTTGTTGGTCATCAGAAGAGGCAGGTAATTTCACAGAGAAGCTCGTTTGCCCCAAGTGACATAGGGACACACACTGGGGCACCTAGATAAATCTCTTCCTGAAGCCAGTGGCTCTCTCTCTCTCAATCTCTTCCTCTCTCTCTCTTCCTCTTCTCTCTTCTCTCTCTCTCTCTCTCTCTCTCTCTCTCTCTCTCTCTCTCTCTCCTCTCTCTCTCTCTCTCTCTCTCTCTCTCTCTCTCTCTCTCTCTCGGAGCTGGGGACCGAACCCAGGGCCTTGCGCTTGCTAGGCAAGCGCTCTACCACTGAGCTAAATCCCCAACCCCGAGCCTTTTCTATCTTGATGGCTTTTGGTTGTTTGATGACTGGGCATTACGCCCCCTCCCTCCACCCCATGACTGTAGAATCGCTCACTATGCAGCAACCTTGAACTTCCAATCCCCCTGCTTCCACTCCATCTCCCCAATGCTAAGGATTCAAGTGCTGGGGATCAACCCCAGAGCTTCCAGCATGCTAGGCAAGCACTCTCCCAATGGAACCGCGCCCAGAGTCCTATCTCACTAGCTTTGCGCTTCTTCCAGGAGGTTGTGGAAATTGGTGGCCGTCAGGGACGTGGTTGGAGGACAAAATCTAAACTTTGGAAATGGAGATCTTTCAAGATTTTTTTTTAATGTACAGAAAAGTGTGTGTGTGTGTGTGTGTGCAATCGATATAGTCCAGACAACGCTTCACAAAGGGGCTCCAGGCGGTGCCTCCTCAACACAGCCTCTTCCCCACCGCCCGCGGCGAATTAATTGAGCCCTGAAAGAAGGAACCACGGAGCTCCAGATAATTAGTCAAGAAATGAATCAAGCCCCAGCGGTCTGGCCAGGACTCCTGGGGCGCTGGTTTTGTGCAAGCCGAATGGGTCAATGGGTCGGTGGGGAGCTGGTCCTGGGCCGGGTGTGGCGCGGCGGGAAGCTCGGCTTGGACGCCTGGGCACGGCGCCCTGAGCGCCGCGCTCCTCCTTCCGTCTGTCTGTTTCGGTCTGTTTCTCCCCTGGCTTCTTTCTTTTCCTCTGATCTTGGCCGTCACTCCTCTCTTTCCGGTTCTCTCCAGTCCCCTTGTTTTGTGAGCCCCAGTCTTATCCTGGAGAATCTGGGGCTTGGGGATGCTGGGGATGGTCCGAACCCCCTTGACGGAGAGGGACTTTGTCTCCACCCCCAACTTTGGAGGCCAGGGACTGCTTGCTGTACGTCATTAGATAGAATTCTTCCTTCTTGGGTCATCTGGATCTGAGATCCCAAAGCCCTCGGAAATAATCAAAGATGTTGAAGAACTTTGCTAACACCGGCCCATGTCCTCTGCCTTAAGAAGTTAAGACCCATACACAAACTCAGTGTTTACCGAGGCCTACTGAACTCCCACTTGACAAGCTCCTCAAACAACTGCTTCAGCCGAGATTTAGGCATTCCGGTCTGGAGCAACATCGCTGGGAAGGAGGGAGGTGAAACACGTCACAAACCTCCCTGAGCTCAGAGAACTGGGATCATTCCCCCCCCCCCTGGAGTCCCACAGCAAGACAGAGGAAAGGCTGAATGTGCTTTTCCTCCTGACACTGGTTTCAAAGGGAACTTAAGACGCAGGTGCGCTCTTGTCTTAGCCCGTGAGTGTTCCTAGAACCGCCTTACCTGGGATATACTTAGTTACTATCTCCCACCCACCCGGGTTGTAGAGGCAACCCTGGTCTCAGACTACATTCCCGAACCAGGTCATTTTTTTTCATTGATGGTTTCAAGGTCCTTATACAGCATCAGGAGTAGAGTCACCACCGATGCTGACCCACTGGAGGCTCTCCCAAAGGCTCCAGGCTGCTGCTGCTGCTGTTATCACAAAGTCAAATGCTCTGGGCTTTGAGCTTCTACGGTTTCCCGCTCCTTTGGAAGAGGGAAGCATTGGGAGGGGCTGGCTAGTGGGCGGGACTACAGTGTGTGGATGCTGTTCGTGATTGGAGCCTCCTCTGGTTGCTTCCCAGAGGGTCACACTTGCTTCTGGGCAACCCCTATCTGCAGGGGCACACTGAATGCATCTCCCTTTTCACACCTGACATTGGGGACAATTCCTGTGATTCTAGTGTCCTCTAGGTGGGACCCAGTGGCTGGTGAACACTCCCCCGGAGTAGGCAGAGTTGACTCTGTAGGACTGTGGGCTCCTCTGTGATCCAGTCATAGAGTCTAACAAGCTTCTAGTATGTGTCCTTCAGAGAGTGTCCTTCAGAGAGTGCGGGGCCTAGAGCCCAGGACTCCTGAGTGAGTCCATTAACCTTTCTCTGTAAGCCTCAACTACCCTTCAGAAACAGAACTAAGTGGCTCCTACTACAGGGGACATAGCAAGGAGTCTCTACAAGCCTAACTAGGGACATGTAGTGTTCAGTAATTAGGTTTTGCTGTTTTGCTTCTGGTTTTGAGACAGAGTCTTGTGTGTCTAAGGCTGGCCTGGAACTCCATATACAGCAGAGGATGGTCTTGTACTCTTGGTCCTCCTGCTTCTACCTCTGGAGTGCTGGGATTACAGGTGTGTCCCACCATAGCACATTGTTGTGGTTCTGAACCAGAGCATCATGTTTGCCAAGCAGATCCTCTGTTAACTGAGCTACATCCCCAGCCCTTAAGTATGTTAAACCCCTAGAATTACCTGGCTTTTCTGCCTCCCTCCGTCCCTTCCCTCCTTCCTTCCTTCTTCTCTTCCCTTCTTTCTTTTTCTTTTTTAGATTTTAGGACATTTGATTATATATAATAATGATAATTTTTTAAAGTTTATTTTATTTATGAGTACACTGTAGCTGTCTTCAGACACACCAGAAGAGGACATCGGATCCCATTATAGATGGTTTTAAGCCACCATGTGGTTGCTGGGAATTGAACTCAGGACCTCTGGAAGAGCAGTCAGTGTTCCTAACCGCTGAGCCATCTCTCCAGCCCAATAATATATTTTGTGGATGGGATCCTGGTCTAAAAATCAAAATTTATTTACATGTTATATACATAGCCCGAAGGCATTTTGTTTAGGTTTGGTTTGCACTTGTGAGTTACAGCCTCATTCTGTAGCTCAGGGTGGAATAGAATTCACCATGTAGCCCAGACTGACTGGTATGGAACCCATGACCCTCCTGCATCAGCCCATTTAGAAGTAAATTTTCTTTTAAATCATATTTTCAATGTGCTCCCAACACCTGAGGTTAGGGGAGGCTTCTCCATATATGGTGTCATGTTTGTATACATTTACTTACTTATGTTTGTTTGTTTGTTTTGAGACAGGATTTCTCTGTGTAGCCCTGGCTGCCCTGGAACTCACTCTGTAGACCAAGCTGGCCTCCAATTCAGAGATCTGCCTGCCTCTGCCTCTGCCTCTGCCTCTCTCTGCCTCTCTGCCTCTCTGCCTCTCTGCCTCTCTGCCTCTCTGCCTCTCTGCCCTCTGCCTCTCTGCCTCTCTGCCTCTCTGCCCTCTGCCTCTCTGCCTCTCTGCCTCTGCCTCTGCCTCTGCCTCTGCCTCTGCCTCTGCCTCTGCCTCTGCCTCAAGTGCTGGGATTAAAGGCGTGCACCACTACCGATCAGCAAAAAAAGTTTTTGTGAGGGGATAGAGGGGTTGGCTGTCTTACTCGGTAGTCTAGGGTGGTCTGGAACTTTCTGTATACCTCACACTAGCTGCAAACTCACAGTCCTGCTCCTGGTTCTGAAGCTGTCCCAACCACATTTCTTCTACGTTTTGATATCTCTCTTACTTAACGTCATATTCTAATGCCTTTAAAAAAAAAAAAACCTTTCTAGCAGGCACTGTGCTTTCTACCCTTGTATGTGGAAGGCGGAGGCAGAAGGATGTCAAGCTTCAGGTGGGCCGAGGCTAGTAAGACTATTTCAGCAGGATCCATGACATAAGTAGATAAAGCATCCACGGAGATCTCCAAGTCCACCCACGCTGTCCGTGTCTGGAGAAGTCAGAGGGGAATTAGCAGGACGGTGGAGACAAGACACCTGGCCGCTCGAGCTGGGATTCTGAAGTTCAAACAAGCCCAGAGCCTAGGAAATCTAAATCTGAACACAGAACACCATCACCCTACTAGCAAAACACCCTAGGAAACATAGGAGCCATTGCACCCCCAAAGCTCCACCTGCTTCCTAGGGAACTGAGCTTCAGAGGATGATACCTCTGTTTCCCTTCCTCATCCTTAGATGTCAGCCGTGAAGTTCATCTCTGTGCCTCTCCTCACATCGCCTGACTTCCCCCATGATTGGAGTCGCATATCAGATTTAGGCTCCCGTGTCTGTGTCTGTGGTTTCCTTTCTTGCCTTCTCTGGTTTCTTTCTCCCCCTGGAAACTGTTGGGTTTCAATAGCTATATGCCCGGCTCCCCTATATTTCAGATCTGCTGTGGTGTGTGGCATATGGGGAAGGTCGGAGGAACAACTGGGTGCCTAGGGAACATCAAGAGTTTATCTTGGGGCAGGAGAGGTGGCTCAGAGGTTAAGAGCACTGACTGCTCTTCCAGAGGTCCTGAGTTCAATCCCCAGCAGCCACCTGGTTAGCTCACAGCCATCTGTCACGGGATCCCACGCCCTCTTCTTGTGTGTCTGAAGACGGCAATGATGTACTCCCATTCAGTGTACTCACATACACAAAATAAAAAGAGTTTATCTTCTTCATATCTCCTAGCAGCATACCGTAACAGCTGTCATTTGCTGTCATTTTCATTGTGTTTGTACCAGCGGTTCCCAACCTTTCGTATACTGCGACCCTTGAATGCAGTTACTCATGCAGTGGTAGCTCCCTGACCATAAAATTACTTCCATTGTTACTTCATAACCGCAACTTTGCTACTGTTGTGAATCATAATGTAAATACCTGTGTTTTCCGATGGTCTTAGGGGACCCCCTTGAAAGGGTTGTTTGAATCCCCAAAGGGGTCACAACCCATCAGCTGACTTACATGGTATTAAATTACTTACAGAAGCCAGGTAGAGGCCGCACGCAGAAGCTCCATGAGTAGTCAGTGGTCGTAGGCACACTTAGCATCCCAAAGGCTGCGGGTTCTAACGTAGCATCAACATACCAACTCCAGTTCCTCTGAGACCCTGAAGACTCTGATATCTGTAGAGTCTTGGAAGCTAACCTGCCACGGAGGTCTAGTGAGAGCTGCCCAAAGCTTTCGTTGTCAACCATGATGTGCTTTGATAAAGTGAGTAGGTTATTTGAATGTATGCACGGGGATAGAAAGACGGGTCAATGGTTAAGAACACTGGCTGTTCTTCCAGGGGACCCAAGTTCAGATCCCAGCGCCTACATGGGTCGGCTCATAGCTGCTTGTATGTTCAGCTCCAGGGGATCTTATGTCCTCTCTGGGTTCTACAGGTACTCACTTACACATGTGATACATGCACAGACATACACACAAAACAGAGCATGCACACATATACATATACACATACACATTCACACATATACATACACACATATACATATATACATATATATGTATATATACAATTTTTTAATGTTCTGAGCAACTGAGATATCCACACATATACATATACACATACACATTCACACATACACATGCACACACATATACACACACATATACACACATATAAATATATATATATATAAATTTTTAATGTTCTGAGCAACCGAGATATCCACAGTATGCATAGCAAGGCCTTTCTACCATCCCCTCATCTTACCAATAAGTCAATGGAGGGGCTGGGTCAGCATCCTCCTCTGATCCCTGCAAAGTATTAGGTCTCCCCCTGTGTCCTCTCTGGTATCTGGACAGTTTGTAATCTGTCCACTTTCAGCCCTCCTAGACCTCTATGGGGCCAGGGGCAGAGAGTCAGGGACTCAGAGTCCCTGGGCAGGTGTCAAACATCCCTTCTGAGTGCCCTGGCTCCAGGGTCCCCATCCTGAAGGGCTCAGCTGAGTGGGGCTTTCAACAGCCTCTGAGAGGTGGCAACAAGTTTCAGGCAGGGCAGCGCTGCCCAGGCTCTGACTCCTGCAGGCTAGCAGTGTGTGGTGACCAGGAGCGGGATTCCAGGGACGTCTGGCTATTGTCAGCCACTCATCTGTCTGGACAGTGGGCCAGGGTGGCTGATGGTAGGGGAAGGAGCTGGTTGGACTGGGGCCAGACAGAGCTCTTGGGGGAAGAGAGGGATGGTTTAGGAGCAGGCTGCTAATCCTGCCCAGAGCCCAGCCCTCAGCAGGAGTGAAAATCAGTGCTGATATCAGCTGAGAGTAAAGGAGAGGAGGGCTGGATAGGGGACTGTACTGCTTTGCCTGGTGAGAGGCTCAGCTCTGTGGAACCTCATGGAGGGGAGGCAGGCAGGCCCGAGGCATGGGAGTGGGGGTGGGTTGCGCTTACCCTCCTGCCCACTTGAAGATTCTTGCTTCAAAACTCCCGCTGATGGCTTCCAGACAAGTCGGCACCAAGGGTCATTTCTGGAGCCCTTAAGCGTCCTCATAGTAACTGTGAGGACAGGTGTAAATCCGCCCTCACATTCCTTCCCTATCCTCCACCCAGCTGTCTGTACCTGAAGCAGGTCCTTGTTTATTACCTGCTAGAGAGGCCTGAAAACACACACACACACACACACACACACACACACACACACACACACACGCTCCCCCCCCCTCTGCCCCGCAGGCACCCGTCCCTCCATGTTCTTCTAAAACAAACTATCATCTGTTTATTAAAGCAAAACAAATATAAGTATTTGAGAGGAAGAGGGGAAGGAATGAGAGACAGAGAGAGACAGGAAGAAAAAATAATGTTAAGAATCCTTTTACTTGCTACCATTAAAGAGTCTCGCTTAAAATGCCTGTCCTGGGAGCCAGCTAAAGACATTTACAGTGGAACCTGAGGACCCACCTTCCTTCTGTGGGACTCACATCATGTGTCCTATGTGTGCGCGCACATGCACAAAATAAATAATGATCTTAAAAATTAAAAGAAAAAAAAAACTTTCTTGGACCCGTGAGATGGCTCAACAGATAAAGTGGCTTGCCTCACCAGCCAGACGGCCTGAGTTCAGTCCCTAGGACCTGGTAAAGGGGGAAGGAGAGAATTTCTTCTACAGACTCATTTTCTGACTTCCGCAGGTGAAGCACCCTGCCCCCGCCCCTCTCTCCCGCTCTCTTGCCCACCCCCACAGAAATGAATAAATACCTATTTTAAACAATAAGTATTTAAACTGCTTTCGTGGGGTACAAGGGTGATAGGGTAAGGGCTGTCTCCCCAACACTTCACCCCATCACTCTAAAAGGGGATGAGACCTCTGGAAGTTGGGCATCCCCTCCCTTTCGGGCCAAGCATACTCTGGGAGGAAATGAGGTGAGACCCCTCTTCTGAGTCAAAAGTTTTGAGTGCCCAAAGCAGCATTGCATGCAGGGGGTGGGGGGGGGAGGACAGCAACTTCAGAGTGAGGAGGGCAACCACAAAGGAAAACTGGCCTCCCTCCCCTCCTCTCCCCTCCCCCCTCCTCCTCCCCTCCTCCTCCTCTCCTCCCTTCCCTCCCCCCAAAGGTCATGCCACCGGCTCTCTGACCCTCTACCCCAAGGCCAACTTGGAGGTATCTGGAAGCCTCTCTCTGTCCCCAGAGTCAAGTCACACCAACCCCTTTCTAAGTTGCTGCCAGTGGATGCTCTTGATGGTTTCAGGAGCCTTGTCTCCCATGGCTAGAGGCTGCTTCAGGAGCCCCTGTGTTTGGTAAGCTCAACTGTACTTTAATGGAGGTGTTTACACCCTACTAGATGATCTTACATCTGCATCCAGAGTGTGAGGTCTGTATCTGGCTGCTTATTTGCCCCCTGACCCACCCCCGCCCCTGCCCTGTTTCCTTCTATACCTTCTCAGCCTCATTTCTTGGTTGACTTGCCTGCCCATCTCTCTCCCTTGTCTCCACCTCTCTCCTTTCATGGCCTAGGTTGCTCCTAGCCTATCTGGTTATCTACTAGTCTCTCTCTCTCTCTCTCTCTCTCTCTGTCTGTCTCTCTCTGTCTCTCTGTCTCTGTCTCTCTGTCTCTGTCTCTCTGTCTGCGTCTCTCTGTCTCTCTCTCGCTGTCTGTCTGTTTCTCTCTGTCTGCGTCTCTCTGTCTCTCTTCTCTCTCTCTGTCTGTCTTCTCTCTGTCTCTCTGTCTTTCTGTCTGTTTCTCTCTGTCTCTCTGTCTTTCTGTCTGTTTCTCTCTGTCTCTCTGTTTGTCTCTCTCTGTCTCTCTCTGTCTCTGTTTCTCTCTGTCTCTCTGTCTCTCTGTCTGTGTCTCTCTCTCCCTCTGTCTCTCTCTCGCTCTGTCTGTCTGTTTCTGTCTCTCTGTCTCTCTGTCTGTTTCTCTCTGTCTCTCTGTCTCTCTGTCTGCCTCTGTCTCTCTCTCGCTCTGTCTCTCTGTCTGTTTCTCTCTATCTCTGTCTGTCTCTGTCTTTCTGTCTGTTTCTCTCTGTCTCTCTGTTTGTCTCTCTCTCTCTCTCTCTCTCTCTCTCTCTCTCTCTCTCAGAGTCTTCTGCCCTTCTCTCTCCCTTTCTACCCTCTTTCTCTTTCTTTTCCCTGCTCCCAGCATCCGGCCTTCTTCCACCATTCCATCTTCCTCTCTCATCCTTCACCATCCTCACAGCCCCTAGTTGGGGACCAGAGGCCATAGCTCTTATTCCTGAGGAACCGCAATGACCCCTAACACTGGGCACGCATCAGAAGGCTCCTGCGCTTGAATAAGAGCAGGCACCCATAATGAGTGGCCTCCTGGGAGTGGGTGGACAGCCACACCCAGCTGTCCTGGGAGGCAGGAGGCCCTCAGAACCCAGGAATCTCCAATCAGTCTGTTCTGGTCACTGAAGGTTTCTCCTGGGTTCATAGCTGCTGGTCCTGCTTCCCGCAAACAGTCTAGGCCTGAGGAATGGTCCTTCATTCCAGAGTTCTTTCTCCTAGATGGATCTGAGAGTCGGCTCCTTTTTACCCCAAAGGGTGGAGAAGATATGGGTAGGCAGGCCTGGGGATGGGGGTGGGGGATGTCGAAAAGGCATCAGGTTGGACTTGAAATCAAACCTCAAGATTTAAAAACCAATAGGGGCTCTGACTCCAGGGCGAGGAGAGAGAGAGAGACACTTATCTCTGGCTCTCCTAGAGTTTTTGAAGTCATAGGATTCTGATAGAGAGGGCTCAATGTATGCTGGTGGCAGGAGTGAGATAAAGGCCCAGAGAGTAGGTACAGAGATAGCAACAGAGGCTGGAGAGACAGCTCAATGGTTAAGGGTGTTGTTTACTGCTCTTGGGAGCCCTGGGTTTGATTCCCAGCACCTGCATCAGGTGACTCATAACTGCCTGTAACTCCAGCTCCAGGGGGCTCCGCTACGTCTGGGCTTCAGACTCTCACGTACATACCCACGTGCAGACACACACATACACGGGTCCTGGGGAGATGTCTCCATGTCTAAGAGCACCATCTGCTCTTCCAGAATATTCCCAGCACCCACACGGCAGCTTACAACTGTCTTCAACTCCAGCTCCAGGGAACTCAACACCCTCACACAGGAGGGCAAAACACCAGTGCACATAAAAATAATTAAATCATTATTTGAAAAAGAAAATAATAAAATAAACCTTAAAAAAAAAAAAATAGGGGTTGGGGATTTAGCTCAGTGGTAGAGCGCTTGCCTAGGAAGCGCAAGGCCCTGGGTTCGGTCCCCAGCTCGAAAAAAAAAAATAAAAAAATAAAAAAATAAAAATAAAAAAGAAAAAATAGGAATAGAAACCTAGACTAGTCATAGCATTGACAGAAACAATTGAAAGTGCAAGCACACACACACACACACTCTCTCACACACACACACACATACACAAACACACACATACACATACACATACACACATACACATACACAGATACACACACATACACATACACACGCATACACATACACACACATACACACACACACACACATACTCACATACACACACATACTCACATACACACACATACACACACACAGATGCCCTCCTCCTGCAAAGCAAGCAACAGGAAAATTAGACTAAGAGTATGGCTCAGTCTTTTAAATGTATTAATATTAATATTAATTTATTAATAATATACAATATATCAATCTATTAATATTATATATAAAGTATAGATTATATATATAAATTATAGATATAATTTATATCCTGCTCACTTCCCCCTTCCTGGTCACCCCTCCTCTTCTCCTCTGAACAGGTGGGGGCTCCCCTGGGTATCCCCTGTAGAGTGTTTTTATAGTGTTGCCTAGCACTGGAAATTATACAATACATATTTATATATTTATATGCACTACAGGAACGAGGCTGGAGGTGTAGCTCAGTTTACAGAGAGCATCACCGGGTAGGCAGGAAGCCCTGGGTAACATCCTAAGAACCACATAGACTAGATATGGCGGCCATGCCTGTAAAGCCAGACCTTGGAAGGTAAAAGCAGGTGGTCATCCTTAGCTACCTAGCAAGTTCAAACCTAGCCTGGGCTACATGAAACCCAGTCCCAAACAAACCCACATAACCCAAATTAGGGGCTAGGGAGGAGCCAGTCACCAGGAACACTTGCTGCTCTTGCAGACAACCTCGGTTTAATTCCCAGCACCCACAACAGGTGGCCCACATCCGGCTATAAGCCCAGCTCAGAGATTTTCAAGTCTCCAGCCTCCTTAAGCACAGAACCCACACGCGTGTGCAAATGCACACACACACACACACACACACACACAGAATTGAAAATAAAACTTTAGATCCAGATAACCTGGACATGGTAATGCACACCTATAAGCCTAGCTCTTGGGAGGCATCTGGAAGATGACCGGTTTGAGACCGGCCTGTGGCTGTATAGTAAGATTCTGCCTGCAAAACAAAACATTAATATAAAACTTCTACCTTGGCATTACCCCCAGAGTGAGTTCTGAGTACTGTGCTCCTCCTCTGGATCTTTAAATTTCTCTTCCCACACAAGACTCACTTAATCTCCCCCACTCAACCAACACCCCCAACACCTTTTCAGAGCTTTTTGCCCCAAAGGATCTGCAGACAAGTCCTGCCTTAGCTCTGGGTAATCCCTTCAAGAAGGTGAGGGTCTGGCTAAGCCTTCTCCACAACCAGACTCAGCACTTAGTCAAATGCTTTCTCTGCACAAAGGGTTGGAAATGCCACCCCCCCCCCGGGAATCCTCACTTTCTAGAAGGGATAACACTTTAAACAGTCAGGGAACAGCAGCAGGGGCCTCGGGAGCCCCTGTTAGAAGTTAGAAGGAGGGAAAGTGTCAGGACACCCACAGGTGGGTAGGGCGGGTTATTGGGGTAGCCTCAGGGGGCTGAAGGTCCCAGAGAGTGGAAGAGAGGCTCCCAAAGATCAGCTTACTCCTTGCAAGCCCTGGCTTCATTCTCTTGTTTATTTCCATGACGGAGGTGGAACCAGAGCCCTGTTCAGAAGGACAAATTCTCCATCACTGAGTCATATCCCAAGCATTCTCCCTGACTTTTCTCTCTCTTCCCTTCCTGTTCTTCCCCCCCAATCCTTTTTAAATTGGGGGTCTCAATATGTAGCCCAGGCTAGCCTCAAATGAGGATTCTCTTATCTCCTCAGTGGTGGGATTACAGGTTTGTGCCATGGTGCCTAGCTACACTGTGTATGTGTGCACGTGTACACATGGAGGTCAAAGGTCAGTGTTAGGACCCTCCTCAGTCATTCTTCACTGCATTTCTTTTTAAACTTCTCCTCTGCCTTATTTATTTACTTATTTAGCTAGTAAGTACACGAGCGTGTGTGTGTGTGTGTGTGTGTGTGTGTGTGTGTGTGTGTGTGTGTGTGTGTGTAGAAGTTGGAGGATAACCTCTGGGAATCACATCTCTCTACTGTGAGGGTCCCAGGGATCAAACTCAGATTTCGTAGCAAGCATCCTTACCCACTGAGCCATCCTGCCAGCCCTCCTCATTTTTTGTGACAAGGTCTCTCTCACTGAGCCTGGAGCTCACAGGTCTTACTAGGCCGGGTAGCCAATGAGCCCTCAGGGATCCTCCTACCTATGCCCTTCTCCAGGGTTAGGTTACAGATAGGTGTTGGGAGGTGCTTTTTACCCAGGTGTAGGGGATCGAGCTCAGGTCTCCAGCTTACCTTCTGTGGTAAGCATTTTTCCCTAAACCTTCAGACTTTTTTTTTTTTTAATGCAGTGTTTTCAGTAAGAAAGAGTGGAGCGATTGAGAGAATGAACTCCCGTATGCCCACCATTGGACATCAATAGTTATGAACTCACCCCATGGCTGATCTGACGCGGTTGGTATCTGGGATCCCTCAGTGCCTGTCTTCAGATGAGGAGGCCGGTGCTTTGAAGCAACAGGGCCATAGGCATCCCAGGCAACCTGGAAGATAACAGTTGTGAAACTGTATGAAATACCCTGATAACATCCACGCCACATGCCACTGCCTTTGTTGTTAAATTGGTCCCAGCCTAGATGTAGACAAGGCACTTGTCTCATTCTATATCTCTGGCACCTGTCTCCCCACCACCCTTCTTCCAGGTGCTGCTGGGGGCCAACAAGCCCTCTGCCGTCCAGTTACTGTCCCAAATACACGTCTCTCTTTTCTGTTTCCTCATTTTAACTGAAACTAGAAAAACCAAGCTGCTGCTGGTGGTGGTGCACACCTTTAATCCCAGCACTCAGAGGCAGGCAGATCTCTGGGTTGGTCCAGCCTGGTGTACAGAGTGAGTTCTAGAACACCGAGGGCTACACAGAGGCCAGCCTGGTCTACAGTGTGAGTTTTAGGACAGCCAGGGATACACAGAGAAACCTTGTCTCAATCCTCCCCACCCCCACCCCACCAAAAAAAAAAAAAAGGCACAATTACCAGGAACCCAAGTCATATTAGCGCTGGTCATTTTTCTCCCTACTGTGTCATCTGTGAAGTCCCTCTGTTTTCTGTAGGCAATCCTGAGCTATTCAGCCAGTTCTTTGCAAGATCTGCGGAACATAGTGAAACTAAATCTAAAGCCACCACTAACAACAGAACCCAAGACAGAAATTAAGAAGGATAACATTACAAAATAAATGTACAAGCCGGGCCTGGTAGCAAGGGCTATTCAGCACTTGGGAGGCAAGAGGAAGAGGAGTTCAAGACCAGCCTGGGAAAATTCAGAAAAGGTTTCCTTAAATAAATAAACAACCATAACAGTAGCAACAATAATAAAGGAGAGTGGTGAAGATGTAGCTGGGTTGGTAGAGCGCATACTAAGGCTGATCCCCAAAACTGTATAAAACGGGTACCCTCTTGTAATCCCAGCAGGCAGGAGGATGAGAAGCTCAAGGCCATCTTCTACTACACAGTAAGTTCCAACCCAGCCTGGACCACAGGAAACATTGTTTCACGTAGTAAAACAAGGGGCTGCTGAGGTGGCTCCAGCTGTTAAGAACGCTGGCTGCTCCTCCAGAGGATTCAATCCCCAGACCCACGTGGTAGCTCACAACCAGCTGTAAGTTGGTTCCAAGGGACCTGACAACCATCTTCTGACCTCCTTGGGCACCAGGCACAGCCAAGGAACAGAGAAACACCTGTAGGTAAGACACTCATAGACATTAAGTAAATCGTTGAGAGAGAGAGAGAGAGAGAGAGAGAGAGAGAGAGAGAGAGAGAGAGAGAATTAAAAAGTTTTAAATGGGCAAATGGACAAATTAACCGATAAGTACATTTAAAAAAGCATATATAGTCTCCCTGTATCTGGCCTGCCCATAAAGTGTCCAAGGCTTGTGAGACCCTCACAGTCAGCTCCAAATTGTAGAGACTCTGCGGATCTGTAGTGCTGTCTCCCTGTCCCTCCCCCTCCCTGCCTTCCACAGGTCCTGTCAGACTCCCCTGCCCCAGGCCCGTATCTCAGTCCATTTGGGGGATCTAAAGTGACGATATTTACAAACCGGAAACCGCCTTAGGGAAACGAGTTTTTTGTTTTTGTTTTTTTTTTTTTTTTTTGCTCATTTTCATTTTCAAGTCCCCACTCCTCCCCTCTCCCCCTCCTCCCGAGAGCAAACGGGAGGCTCCGGCGATGGCCGAGCCAGAGACATTAAACAAACCACATTGCCCCCGCAGCTCTGCCTCCTGAAGGAGGGGATTTACTCCTTATCCCTGCGCCCCGAGGAGTGTTAACAGCGGAATTAAAGTAGGGGGAGCTGGCAGGGGCTTGCTTTTTTCAGGGGAGGCGTGTCTGCACCTCTTCCCAAGGTATTAATGGCCTGCTCACACCGCGGAAAGAGAAACGTGGGGCACAACCAGGAAGAAGACTGTGGGAGTGTTCCCAGCCCGCGGGAGGTGCTGCCCTCCCACTTTTCCCGGTCCTCAGAATTACTCAGCTCACCTAGAGCCCTGTAGGGTGAAGGCAGACTTCAGGTGGGCAGGGGTGGCCAGGGCGACAGGTGCCAATTTCTTCTTTTATTCTGGTTCAATTTCTTCTTTTATTCTGGTTCATTGATTTGATTAGCACTGCTGGGGACAGAGCCTGGAGCTTTGGGTGTGTTGGGTAAATCACTCTACTGACCATTTTATTCTGTTATCTAGAGCACGTTTTCATATATATATATACATATATATATACAAATATACATATATATGTGTGTATGTGTATGTTTGTATATGTATGTATATGCATGTGTATGTATGTGTATGTATATGTATGTGTATGTGTATATATATGTATATGTATATATATATGTATATGTACTGGGATTTTTATTGTTGTTGAATTTTTGAAACAAGGTCTCTCTCTGCAACCTTGGCAGTCCTGTACCTCTCTCACTCTGTAGACCAGACTCCCCTTGAACCCACAGAGATCTGCTGGCCTCTGCCTCTTCTTCAGTGATGGAATTAAAAGTGTTGGCCACCATGCCCACCTGGTTTAATTTTATTAACCTTAAATTTTTTTTCTTTTACATGGGCCTGGTGTGTTGTGCGTGAGGTATACAAACTTGTCAGTCTGGTTATCGTCTTGTGCATGTGTGCGTGCGTGTGTGCATGCGTGCATGTGTGCCTGTGGAAGTTAGAGGTCAACGTTGGGTGCCTTTTCTCATTTGCTCTTTACTAGATGCTGCTGCTGCTGCTGCTGCTGCTGCTGCTGCTGCTGCTGCTGCTGCTGCTGCTGCTTAAAGGGTAACAAAATAGAAACAGGGAGTCGTAGACCAGACTCCCCTTGAGCCCATAGAGATCCATCTGCCTCTGCCTTGAGTGTTGGGATTAAAGGTGTGAGCCGCCACATACAACTCCACTTAGGTTCTGAAGGCAGGGTCTCTCCGGGAACCTGAACCTCACTGATTCTGTTAAGCTGGTGGCTGATGAGTTACAGGGATTCAGCTGTTTCAACCTTCTCCCTGACGGGGTAGTTCACAGGTGTTTCTGCGTGGGCCTCTGAACCCAACTGACTGAACCATCTCTCTTCTCTTCATTTTTCAAAAAAAAAAAAAAAATCTTCAATTGGGGCTGGAGAGGTGGCTCAGTGGTTAGAGCACTGACTGCTCTTCCTGAGGTCCTGAGTTCAAATCCCAGCAACCCCATGATGGCTCACAACCATCTGTCATGGGATCCGGTACCTTCTTCTGGTGTGTCTGAAGACAGCTATAGTGTACTCATGTGTAATAGGTTAATATATCTTTTAAAAAATCTTCAATTCATTTACGGATGTCTTTTAATTACTCATTTTGAATCATTAGCTAAGGTGTTCTGTCTTTCCTTCCTTCCTCCCCTCCTTCTTTCCTTTCTTCCTCCATCCTTTTGGTTTTTTGAGAAAGAAAAGGTTTCTCTTTGTTGCCATTAACTGAACTAGAGCTCACTCTGTAGACCAGGCTGATTTCAAACTGGAGATCAACCAGGCTGAGATCAACCTGAGAGAAGTCAGAGGCTTGTTTCTGCCTTCTCCAGAGCTCTGAGATTAAAGATGTGTGCCACCCACCTCCCTTCCTCCCCCCAACACCCCCACCTTTCTCCACTTAGAGGCAGACCCCACTCTGTATTCCAAGCTGGCTTTGAACTCGTGCTGATCCTGCCTTTGCCTCCCTCCTGTTGAGGTTGCAGGTGTGAGACGCCACGCCCCACAGGACTCAGCCTGGTTTTAAAAAGAGACCGAGTTGGACAGAGTGGGCAGGCTAGGGGGTAGAGGCTGAGCTGCAAAGAGCCTCTGTAGCTAATTACAAATACCTAGCCAGTAACCGGGAGGCCAGATCTGAGCTAGGTTTTTCTTCCTCTAACTCCATCAATAATAAATGTGGTGCCCCATCAAACAGACCTCGGGCGGGACTTCTGCCTGCGCTGCAAACACATCTTGCTAAATGGACAGAAAGGGCCGGGCTGACCGAGAGCTACTGAGAACATTTTACATCTTAAAACCCTCAGCAATTTGGCCATGTGTTTAATAGCGTTGGCCTCGGAAAGTTCCAGCGCAATCCTTCTTCCTCTTCTTTTTCTTCCCGGCCAAGAACTCCACTTCACTTGTGTCTGTGATGTTGGATGGGTCTCTTTTAAAAAAAAAAAAAAGAGCCTTCTACAGCTCCTCTGTGGCCGGCGCAGCCAACGACGATGACCCTACTGTCTCAAATCCATTCGAAATGGCTGTAAAATACTGCCAGCTGAGTCTTACAGTAAATCTACCCCCCTCCGGCCCCTTCATTCAGAAAGGCTGACAATGAGAAGTGGCTGGGAGAGGTCACTTCAGCTTGTAGGTTTCCACTCCTGATGGCCTGGCCTGACTGCTCCTCGGGTCTGACCACCGCGTGTATCTCCTACCCAGTTTATCCCTGACCGGTGCAGAGCTGAGACATCTAGATGGATGTGCAGCATCTCCGTGATGGAGCAAGAATCTGAAGGTGTACTTACTCCTGGTTCCCGGCGGGGGGTGGGGGTGGGGCTTCGGGGTTGTTCAGACCCCCGAAGTGCCACTCTTCCTGTGTCTTGGTGGGAAATGGTGAGATTCAGCTGGAAAACAGGTTTTTCTGGCTGATTAGCCTTAAGATGGATGTCTCTCTCCACGGAGGGAAGCCAGAGACTGCCAGGAATGTTTCCAAGGCAAGAAGGGTCGGGAGGTGATGCATGCGATGGAGACCGGGAGAGGGAAGGGAGGGGTTCATTTGTGTTTCTGAACCGGGCTGCTCTGAAGAGAGTTGTCTCCCCACCTGGGCAAGAGTTCTGGAAGACAAGCACATCCCTTAGAGTTATTGATTGGAATTTCATGGTCAAGGCAGAGGGACACACTGGAAGGAAAATGAGCTCTGGGCTCTGAGTTTGAAATAGCCTGGCTTCAGGCTCATCTGTTCTGATACAATGAGCAAAGACAGACAGATGCTTTCCCCAGGTCTTCAGTACCCAGGCCAAATCTCCCAGCTCTCCCTTCGGTTGGGGACGGGGCTTGGAGGAAATCTTGGGCTTGCTTGAAACTATAGGTGTTTGGAGTTAGCTCTTCTAATTTGGTGATTATGACAATGAGGGAGGCACCTCTTGGGAGAGAAATTAATTGATGTTGGCGGAACATGGAAACTTGTCTCTCCTCTCCAGGCTGGAAAAAATATTTGAGTGTGCAGAGAGCTCATAAGGTGACACAAGAGACTGGATTGTGCGGGTTCCGGTAGATGTTAGATAAGCTGCTCTTCTGGGGTGCTGAAAGACAGATTTAGGGTGTCCCGTTCATTCCTCAATGAGGAGTCAACTACGGAAACTGGGAGGTGGACACAAAGGCTCGCACACATTCAATCAGGCTTAGAATCCACAGGCAGGATTCCCATTCTCTCTCTGATGGGTTTCCTCAGAGCAACTTCAGATTGAACCATCATCTGCCATCATCTTCCACCACCCCAGTGCTATTAAAAATAGTAGTTGTTTTGACGTGGAAGGCCCTGCGGAATCTTATTTCCTTCTTCTCCAGATCAATTTATCTCATTCTCTGTCTGCACATACATGCTTTGACTTCCATCTTTTGATATCGGAACTGTTGTCCCTCCAAAAACAACCCATGCTCCCGGGCCTTGTTTCTCCGTGGGTGACTTGGTAATGACACACCTGACTTTTGAGTTGAAGGTTGATCGTGTGATCTGCTTGAACCATTTGAAACTGGGCCAAACGGGCAGCAGACCAGTTCCCAGCCAAGGTTATAAGAGACAAGACACACAACCATTTGTTCTTTGTGTCTCTACCACTGGGTTTTAAAATTACATTTATTTATTTACCTATTTATCTGTGTATGTGGTTCCTGGGGGATCAACTCAAGTTGCTGGCCTTGGCAGCAAAACTGTTTATTCCATAGGTGTTTCTTGGGCCTCGGGACACAGAGTGGAGCCCAGCCTGTACCTATTGGCTGATAGAAGAGCCTTGCTGAGCTCAGCCAAGACCAGCCCAGGCAGGAAACATAGTAAGCAGTGACTTCCGGTTGAAAGCACTGGTTTCCCTGGATGCTTGTCTTACAGCAGTAGCTGACAAATGTAAGATGTACTTTCTCTTCTTATCCCCCTTGGCTGCGGTCTGTCCGCCCGCCAGAGGGCTGAAGGCAGTGTCTGAAGGGTCTCCTCTCCTGAGTGACTCTGGTTCCTCCTTTGGGTCTCAGCTCATAGCTCTTGACCTCAAGCTAAGTAGGAACTCTTCATCACATACCTTCTCAACCATGTCTCTCCTTTGGAGAGATGACCTTGTCATACCTGTGATTCCCCCCTGAGGTTCTATGAGGTTGGGACCCTTCTATTTGGTCCAAATTGATATTTTTTTTTAGAGACAAATTCTTTGTTGTTTTCTCATGACGAGAGTTCTCTGTGTCGCCCTGCCTGGCCTGGAACTCAGAGATCTTCCTGCCTCGGCTTCCCAAACACTTTAAGGAAAGGTGTGCACCGCCACACTTGGCTGGAGATAGGTTCTAAAGTGGTCCAGGATAGCCTTGAACTTGTGACCCTCTGCCTCTGGCTCCCAAGTGTTGAGATTACAGGTGTGAAGTCACCACATCCATCTCTTGTTTGGCTCTCCTTCCTATCCCCCACCCCCTGTAGTTACATAAAACCTAGCCAGTCGCATAGCAGTGTTCAAACCCATACCACTCGGATGCATAACAAAGGCTGGGGGTGTACTTCGGTAGGTAGAGTGCTTGCCAAACATGTACGAAGCCCTGGTTTGATCCCCAAGTACTGCACTACATAACTTGGGCGCGATGGCTCATGCTGGCAACCCAAAGACTCCGAGGGGAGAGGAATGGAGCTGAAATTCAACGCTCCGTGTCTCAGCTCAGCCTGAGACCTCGTCTTTAACCAAGAAGCGTCTGAGCCTGCTCTAGCACAGAACCCAAGTTCAATTCCCAGCACCCACATTCGCTCAGTCACAACTAATGTGACTCCAGTTCCAGGGGATCTGAGGCCACTGGTTTCTTGGGTATCTTCATTCTCATACACACACACACACACACACACACACACACACACACACACACACACACACCCATACCTATACGGAAAAAGGAACTTTTAAAAAAGACAAGATTTAGGATATAGGGCAGATCACCTGGTGGCTTGAACTAGGGATGATAAAGGATGGGACAAAGTTTCCTGTCTGGTGGTGGAGTGGCCAACTGTGAGGGTTCATTTTGCTTGTTGCTTTGAGACAGGTTCTCACTGTGTAAACCAGACTGGTTTTGAACCGGCAGAGATCCACCTCTCTCCACCTCCTGAGTACTGGTGTTATAAAGGTTTGTCAGCATCCTCCCCCACTTCCTTTCTTTCTTTCTTCCTTTCTTTCTTTCTCTTTCTTTCTTCCTTCCTTTCTTTTCTTTTTTTTTTTCTTTCTTTCTTTCTTTTTTTTTTTTTTTTTTTTTTTTGAGACTGAGTCTCATATAGCCCAGGCTACCATTAAACTCCTGTTCCTCCCGCCTCTACCTCCCAAGCCCTGGGCCGATAAGTATGAGCCACCACACCTGGCTCAAAGGTCCCGTGTACCTTCACTATCACCATGTAGTGTCTTTGTTTTACCGACAACTGAACTGAAAAACAGACAGGTTGAGTCACTTACCCCAGGTCACAGATCAAAGAAGTCCCAGGGTCAGGACTGGCCAGCCTGGGGTCCTTAGCATCTGTCTCCATCAGGAGACATTATCACCTAGGACCTGGGGATTCCCGAGAGTCAAGATTCTGATCTTGAGCAATGTCAAGCTGTTTGCTTGCGGGAGCATCATGGCCCGGCTGTAGAAGCCACACGACCTGGGTGTGGGACAGAGAATAAAAGGACTGATTTGGATTCCCAGGGACGATGAGTCACCCAATCCAGAGGTCAATTTAGCAAGTAACCCCAGGGGCTCTGTTTGGTTCTCAGAAATCCAGATTGGTAGCTTGAGGGAGAAGCGGAGAGATGCTCGGCGGGAGATAAGCCCGACTAAGAAAATGTCTCTCAAGCTCAGACCTCAGGGCTAATGGGAAAACACCCAACTCAGGGTTACGGCACATGGGTGGGGGGAGAAGGAGATGTGAGATAGAGACAGTCGAAGAGGGGCTAATGGGAAGACGAGGGAGACTTTAAAAGGTAATAAATCTGCCTTGCCTGGCTGGTTCTAACCCAGGAATTCCGTAGCGGGTGGTTAACTCTTGGCAACTGAATGGGGTCTCATCAGGCTTCTAGCAGGGGCCTTAGACGCACAGTGAGCAGAATGTACCCCCCAGGACGGGCTTGGCTCTGGGGCGGGGAGGGCCCCTGGGGAGACTTTGGAATCCCAACAAGTGTGAGTTTGGGCTGGTGGTGGAGCAGCTCTCTCACCTCAGTCACTGGGGAACATTCTCCCCAAGAGTTAATCAGCCCACGGGGTGAAGAGACCACAGGACATTGTTTAGCTACTTCTGACAAAACCCTTCCCAGAAGGCCAGAACGGGTGATTCTCTGTAATTATATCTCTAGTGAGGTTCTGCAGGTTCTCAGGGTAGGCGGATTAACCCGTTATTGCCCTCGGTGCCTCTGGAAGAAGGATCTGGAGTCAGAGTAATGCCCATCTTCCATCCCTCAGCCGGGGGTAGGGGGTGGGGTGAGGTGGGGAAACTGAGATGGCTTCTCTGGCTTCTCCAGCTAGCTCAGAGATGCGGATCAGAGAAGAGATGAAGGTGTTTTTCCCCCCTAAGTATTAATTGTTGAAACGAAAAACAAAACAAAACAAACAAACAAACAAACAAACAAAAAAACCCGAACAAACCTATTGGACATGTGGGCCTGGGTTAAATTCCTTTACTACCCAGGCATGCTGTGTGACATGAAAGAAAGTTGCTCAACTCCTCTGAACTTCAGCTCGAGGGACAGGCGAAGGGTACTGAATGTAATGGCATGTATGAGCTTCTCTGTGAGTTATAGAGAAGTGTCAAGTTGGTTGGGACAATGACAGTGGACTCGGGTTAGGCAGTAGGTTGAGCTCTCCCATAGCTGTAGGAGATCTAGATTAGACCCAGAAACACAGTGCAAGCTGAGCTAAGAGTCCCAATTTCATGACTCATAATTACGAGACCGGGCCCAGGAAGTAAACTCAGTGGTTTCAAGAACAGTGGGAGAAATTCCCAGCATGCTCCTCTGCACGCAGCTTCCGGTTCCTCCTATCAAGCGTGCGGGAGTCTGTGTCCCACCCCCTTGAATTTGTACGGACCTGCTTGTACCAAAAAGACCTGATGGGGATGATACCTGAAGTGGATCCCGGAGGGACTCTGCAGTTGGGGTTGTCACTTGGTGGGTAAAGAGCTTTCCTACTTCGTGTGAAGCCCTGAGTTCAGTCCCCAGCACTGCCGACACCAATGGTCTTCATTAGCCCTGGAGAGGTGAAGGCAGGAGAATTAGAAATTCAAGGCCATCCTCAGCTACTATATAGGCGGTTCAAGGTGAGTCTAGGCTCCTTGAGACCCCGTTTCAATGAAAAATCCATAAACCAGGCTGTGGCTCAGTGGTAAGTGCTTACCTAGCATGCAAGATGGTTTGGGTCCATTCTCAGCATCTTTGCCTTTCAGCTGCAATTCTAACTTATTATGGCTCCGGCTGGAGGCAAGAAACAATCCCTTCCCATTTTCCATTCGACTTGGATGGACACAATATAAGGGCACCTCTGGGGAGCGGGCAAAAACACCCCAAAGCTAGCAACAGTGGGGTCTCCCTTCCCTTTGGCTTGAGAGAAGGATGTTTGGATAGCCATTGTGGGCTGGGTCCACAGATGCTGGGCAGCCCGGTGTGGAGTCCTGGTGGTTCACAGCCCCTCTCGGAAAAGGGCAAGACATGGATGCCGGGCTCCACCTCTGCTTAACCTACCTTCCTGCCTTCCCATCACCATCAATACTTCAATTAAGCTGGAAGCCAGGGGCTGCGTGATATCCTCAGGGGTGGCCCCCAGGGCAAAGAACTGAGAGTGGAACACGCTGTCAGGGACTGGAAGCTAGACTGCCCCATTGCCCTCTTGGAGGCTCCTATGGGGGTGTTGTGGGTCTTGACTGTGACCTTGGGGCTGCTTTCATCAAAGAAAGAGAACTTGGGCCCCGTTTCAGGAGGTACAAAAGGAATTTCCGGAACAGAGGGGCGCAATTCTCTAGCTTTGCTTCGGACACCCTTTGCACTGTCAGCACCGAGATAGGCTTAAGTGCGTCGCTGTGGCACTTGGGGAAGAATTCGGAGCGTGTGTCTCCCAGACACTCTCCAGCCCTTCCCCCCTACCCTAGTCTTATTTTTAAAGGAAGCATTCTTTAGCCCAGTTAGCTGAATTTTGTTGCTTCCCCGAAGGACGTTGTGGTGGGGCAGGCCGACCTCTTTGGTTTTTAGTTTTGCCCTTTGTAAACTAGAATAGTGCCATCCCGGTTTGAACCTCTGTTGCTGTGGTAAATCAACACGGAGAGGAAAGGGTTTATTTGGCTTATACATTCAGGTCACAGGCCATCCCTGAGGAAGTCAGAGCAGGAAGTCAAGCAGGAGCAGAAGCAGGAACCATGGAAGACGGTTGCCAACTGGTTTGCTCAATCTTCCCCTTCTTATACATCCCCAGATGACTGCCAAGGGGTGGCACCAAGCATGATGAGTTCAGCCCTCCCACGCTAACCATCAATCAAGACATGGCCACGGGCCCTTCTGATCTGGACAGTCCCTCAGCTAAGATTCCTTCATCCCTTCATCACTTAGTTGTGTCAAGTTGGCAGTAAAAAACAAACCAGTACAATTATAATGAGAATTGAGACTGTCCACGCTGGTCTAGGTGTGCAGTTTCTCTGGTATAGTACCTGCTTCGCATGCATGAAGCCCCTGGTCCCATCCCCAGAACCACACAGACCAGGCTTGGTGACTTCTGTTATCCCAGCATTAAAGAGATAAAGGCAGGAGAATCAGAAGTTCAAGGTTATCCTTGGCTACATCGAGAGTTTGCAGCTAGCCTGGGCTACCTGAGATTCTATCTCAAAACAACAGCAGCAGCAGGAGCATGTCTGTATTGTCTGTCTACACCATGATTGACACCTCTTTGTGTCTTCTTCCTCTCCCTTTTCCTTGGTCTTGGAGTATAAACCTTGTCCATTTAAGAGAGGAAAATAGAGGTGGTGGTGGGAGGGGCGTCTGCCTTAGGTTTCTGTTGCTGTGATTAAGACCATGACCCAAGGCAACTTGGTAAAGGAAAGACTTTATTTGGCTTATGTGGCTGAGTCACACAGTCCAGAGTGATCTCAAAGCACAAAGCTGGAGGAAGGAATGAAGCAGAGGCCTCAGAGGAATGCTGACAACCTGCTTGGTTAGCTTGCATTTTTATGCAACCCAGGATCACCTGCCTAGGGGGTGGCACTGCCCATGGTGGGCTGCGCCCGCCCACAGAAACCAAGCATTAAGAAAATTCCCCACAGGGGACCCTAGCTTGTGTTAAATTCACCAAACCAAACCAACAAACAAGCAGAAAACCCTAAAGAGAACAGGGCCTTCCCACGGAGACTTCTTTTCCAAAAGCCCAAATAAATTTCTTATTTTATTTAATTTTTTTGTCAGTTCTTCTATCTCAGCAGCAGAAAAGCAACTAAAGCAGGAGCTCAGCATGGCTGCTGGAGTTTTGCTGGTGATGATGGAGAGGAGTAGGCCTTTGTCTACTGGTCATCACATGGCTTTTCTTCTGGACAATACCGGCCTGTTGTCTGTCTAGACATCCTAATCTCTTCTTACAGGTCACCCATCAGTTCTGAGTAGGGCTTGCCCAAATTTGCTTTAATCACAACATCTTTTTTTATTTAAATATAACCTCGTTAGGAGGTACGTTAGGTCGGGGCTGTAAATTAGGAATTCTGAGACATCACCACCAGTCTCTAACAAACACTCTTTTGGAATTTTTTTTTAAATATCAAAATTATATGAGGAAGGGGACTGGGGAGATGGCTCTGTGGATAAGCTCCTTCCTGTGCAAGTCTGAGGCCCTGAGTGGGACCCACCTAAAAAGCCACGAGTCCTGGAGGGTGCCTGTAATCCCAGCACTTGCTAGTCAGAGACTGGATCCCTGGGGCAAGCTAACTGTCTAGACCGGCAGATTCCAAAGGCTGTGGCTTTAGAGACAGAGTCTGCTTCAGTAAATAGAGTGTCAGGCAATCCAGGAAGTCAACTCAGCATCCACTTTGGCCTCCACATACAGACACACATGGAAGGACACATATACACATACTCAGAAATATGACAGGAGGTCAAAGATTATGAAATTATTGGTAAATGATACTGGGTGGAGGTGGCGCATGAACCCAGTACTCAGAAGGTAGAGACAGGTGGATATCTGAGGTCAAGGCCAGCCTGGGCTATAGACCTAATTCCAGGAGTGCCAGGGCTACACAGAGAAACCCTGTCTCTAAATCTACCCCTCCTACCCCATTAAAGGGAAGGCACAAGGCACTGCCTTGGGGAAGCAGGACGCTCTTGGCAGAGCTGTGGGTTTCTCTATGGTCCCTCCACTGTTAGGACAATCAAAGAACGTGATGGCCCCCATGTCCCCTCCTCATGGTGGAAGATGTATTGGGAGGTCACGTCACTCCTCCTGAGAGAAGTCAGAAAGTTTCAGAGCTAGGCTCTGCACCACTCCCTAGAGAGGCTAACCACTGCCTACCCCCCCTTCTGTAAGAGGGGTAAGATACTTCTGGATGGGACACATCAGTGCAAGGATACCGAGGACCCTGGATCAGACAAGCTATTGGGCACAGTGGCTGAGTTCTCTCGTTCCTGTGCCCGTTCTGTATCTTAGGCCAAGAATCCTTGAAGTACTTGTGACCTGGGTATCTGTGGCCTCTTCTAAGGGCCTGGAAGTGACAGTTGAAACCTGTCTAGTGATGTGACATCATGGGAATTTGAGGTTGGCTTGGTGATGGTAATGACTGGCTTACAGCCCGATGGGGAGGAAGGAGGAGATAGAGCCTAGAAAGAGGCTGGCCCAGGGCTGGGCACTCTGGAAACAGGCTGCGCGGAGCTTGTGGCCAGATCCTGCTTGTGTGTTTGAGGGTAGTTGATGGGATGCTATAAGATAGCACAGATGGAAAGAGCCAACCCCTAAAGGAGGAGTTTCAGATGCATAGCACCGGAAAGTCCTTATAGAAAACACCAGAAATCATGGCACCTGTGGGTTCAGATGAGGAGGCTGAGGTTCCCCATTGACCTGGTCAAGATCTCTTAGAATGAGTAGTGGAAAAAAAGTTACGTTTCTTTCATGGCAGGTGCACCCTCCATGTATGGCATGCAGCAAACTGAACCTAGGATTTCCCTGAAATGCATAAATAAGGTCCTGGGTTTGATCCCTCAGATTCATGGGGTATCTCAGGGTGGCCTTGAACTCCTGATGCTTCTGCCTCAGAATTACTGGGATTACTGGTTTGTACCATAAGGTCCAACTGCGATTTTTTTTTTTATTTCTTAATGTGTATGGGCAATTTGCCTGTATTAAATTTGCACACCGAGTATGTATCTGATGTTCCAATGTACTAGACGAGAAAATGGTTGGTTCCCCTGAAACTGGAGTCACAGATGGTAGTGAGCCACCATGCTGGCCGTGGTTTTTGTATTCTGGACTCTTGCACAATCTGGAATCGTGTGACCTGTAAGAGCTCCATGATCTGGCTTCTGTTTTATATTCAAACTCTGGGCACGTGGACTCCATGTTCATTTTACTTGAGAATTTCAGGCATTTATACAGCTTCATAACAAATAACTTTAAATTTAGGACTTAAAGTAACATTTTCAGTTTTTGTCTTTTTGTCAGGCCAAATGCTGGGAACCTCGGGCCCCCGTTGTGTGTGTAGGAAGCAGACATTTCTTCCCTGAGTTTTACTCCAGTCCCTGGAATATTGTCTTGATATTGACCAGGTCCCAGCTGCTTGAAGGCTTAGCTGAGGCTGGAGGGCTCAAATGCAAGAAGGCACACTCACATAGATGGCATCTTCGTTAGGGTTTTACTGCGTGAGCAGACACCATGACCAAGGCAAATCTTATAAGGACGACATTTAATTGGGGCCGACTTACAGGTTCAGAGGTTCAGTCCATTATCATCAAGGTGGGAACATGGCAGCATCCAGGCAGGCATGGTGCAGGAGGAGCTGAGAGTTCTACAACTTCATCTGAAGGCCACTAGGAGAAGACTGGTTTCCAGGCAGCTAGGATGAGGGTCTTAAAGCCCACGCCCACACTCCAACAGGCCACCCACTCCAACAAGGCCACACCCACCCCAACAAGGCCACACCCACTCCAACAAGGCCACACCTCCTAATAGTGCCACTCCTTGGGCCAAACATATTCAAACCACCACAGATGGCATGGTACCCCTATTCTCCCCTCCCTCCCCCACCCCATGATAGGGGAGCTTGCCTTTCTGCCCTCATGGCAGTGTCCTAGTAGCTGAAGATCAACAAAGGACTGAGGGCAAAGTCACAGTATCTCAAGATATGGTCTTGGGAGACGCACTTCCCACTTCATTTTAAACCAATTCCTCTCTGACGAATTAGCTTAGGGCCACTGGGTGTGGTGTATAACTTTAATCCCAGTACTCTGGAGGCAAAGGCATGCAGATCTCTGTGAGTTCAACCTAGCCCCATGTACAGAGCAAGTTCCAGACAACCAGGGCTACACAGAGAATCAATCAATCAATCAATCAATCAATCAATCAATCTCTCTCTCTCTCTCTCCCTCCCTCCCTCTTTCTCTCTGCCATCTTGGAAATAACCATATCACATGTCCCTCTCCTCATGCCTAGAGCCCACTCTCCTTTTACCATTATTCTTTTATATTTTAATGTAATTAAAATTTAAAAAATAGCATGTATTTGTGCACAGGGGGAAAGCATGTGCCACAGTACACATATGGAGGGTGACCTGGCCGTCCTGAGGATCTAACTGGGGCCACCAGGCTTGGCAGCATGCGTGCTCTTCAGCCCGGCTTTAATTTAATCTTACGTTTTGTTTCGTTTTTAAACACAGGGCCTTCTGTAGCGTAGGCTGCCCTTGAACTTCCTGTCTCTGCCTCCCAAGTGCCAGGATTGTAGGCTTGGGCCACCACCCTTGGCTTTGATTCTTCCTCTAACCCTCTTCTTGGAGAAGATCTTCAGCCGCCCTCCTGGGCTCAGTACCAGGCCGTGTTCCTGTTGCTGGGGTTTGACATCTTGTTACCCCCTCTCTCTCTTTCTCTCTGTCCCATATCCACCCTTACACTCTGAGACCCTCTGCTGTAGGCTTCTGTCTACGGCCAGAGAGGCGTTTTTATTTATTTATATTTATTTAACTACTTATTTATCTATCTATGGTTTTAGAGGCAGGGTTTCCCTGTGCAGCGCTGGCTGTCCTAGAACTCGCTCTGTACACCACGCTGGCCTAGAACCGAGACATCCTCCTGCCTCTGCCTCCTGCTCTGCCTAGTCTTCCCTCGCCCTGCACACCCTTGCTCGAACCTGGGAATGCTGTCCTTGCCTCCTGAGCTCCTTCCTCCCAGGCTTCTGCTGTGCAGCACACTCTGTCCTGGAAGCTCTCTTTCTCCCTACCCCGCTCTCCTGGTCCTCATTTTTCTTTCTTCTGTCTCAGCATTTATTGTCTTTCACCAAGATGTGCAGGTTCAGCAAGGTGGTGCATGCCTGTCATCCCACCACTTAGGAGGCTGAGGCAGGAGGATCAAGAGGTCTAGACTAGCCTGGACTACGGAGTGGTAACACTGTCGGCAGATAAACAAACTCAACCCTCCCCTCCCCCACGACTACAGTTGTCATCCTTTTTTTTTTTTTCCCCCTATTGGATATCCTTTTATTTACATTTTAAATGTTATTCCCTTTCCCAGTTTTCCCTCGAGAAACCCCACTATCCCATCCCCTCTCTCCCTGCTTCTAGGAGGGTGTCCACCCACCCACCCACGCACTCCCTCCCACCTCCCCGCCCTGACATTCCTCTACACTGGGGCATCCAAGCCTTGACAATACCAAGGGCCTCTCCTCCTATTGCTCATCCTCCTCCTTTTCCTGTCGAAATCATGTAGCCCAGGCTAGACTTACATTCACTACATAGCCACAGATGACCGACCTTAGACTCCGGATCCCCCTGCTTCCGTCTCCCTAGTGCTGGGCTGGGACTGCAGGCTTGTTTTCATGCCGATGATTCAAACACAGGGCTTTGTGGTTGGTGGGCAATCACTTCATCTACCACCCGAGTTACATCCCAGCCTCAAATGGGATCTTTGAACTGGTTGGTGGCAGTTTCTTTGTGGACCTCGGTCCATCTGGTCACGTGGTCCCGGGTACCTGGACCTAAAATGGGGCGACTGAAGAGGTCCTTACTTCCTGAGATCAGAGACAGGGGTCCACCCTCTGGATAGAGGAGGGGCCAGGGGCCATGATAACATTGCTTCCATTGTACGTGCGTTCCCCACCCCCCCAACCCCCTTAATTAAAGCGCCTGGCCAATGGGGGAATGCCCTTACGCCCGCAGAGTCCACTGGGGGTTGGGGCGACCCCAGTGGGCCACCCACAGACCCAGACAAACAGAGGGCTTTCTGAAATGGACGTTAATTGTCTCCAGGCCAAGGAGTGCTACAGAATGAGAGCTTTCCGGGCTGGCCCAGGGGACAGGGAGGTAGAGAGAGACCTCGCCTCTACCCCCTGGTCACTCTCATTTCCTCACCGGCTTTCCAGAGATCCAGGTCGTTTTCAAGCCGGGGGCTGCAGTCTATCGCTAGAGCATGGGGTCGCTTCCGGGGTCACCAGCCGGACAAGCAGGTCAATTTTAGCAGGAAACCCCGTATTTAAGAAGGACTGGTGGAGCCAGGGTTCGGAAATGTGGCCCTGACCTTTCAGAGAAGCCGCCGTGTCTTTCCACCTCAGTGTACACCTGGGGGGCACGCGCTCCCTTAAATGCCAACTTAACTAAATTAAATACTTGAGCACACGTGTGGATCGGGCGTGGGGGAGGGGCCTTCAAATGAGTCATTTGGAAATCTCTACAGTTCCGCGACAGAGGCTCAAAGTTCTCAGTTCTCATTTCACAGATGAGAACACTGAGCCCGAGAGGGGCTGAGAGGCTTACTCGGGACCCCTCAGTCGGGTAGCATCTACTGAAGCTCAAGTCTCCTCCGTTCCTTGTGCCTCACCCTCTCCTTGTTTTAGCCTTGACCCTCTGACCTCCAAGCTGAGGGAAGGTTCTTAAAAAGAACAGAGAGACAGCAGGATTCGATGCCTGCAGACCCCCTCCCTCCTCTGGTTTGCAGCTCTCAGGCAGGAGGAGGGAAAGGCCTCTCTCCGACCCACCCAGCCACCCACCCGAGGTGCCATTAAACTTAATTGTTTTTACTGCCAGTTTTACATAGTCTTGTAAATCTTTTTACGACATGGCCCTGGAACAACGGACTGAGAGCAGAACTCAGAAAACTTGAAGGTAGCTGGAAGACCGGGCGCTTGGGGTGGGGGGTTTGGGGGGGTCTACACCAAAGGGTGTAAAGGGTAGGCAGCAAGGAGACTCACAACGGACTGAGAGCAGAACTCAGAAAACTTGAAGGTAGCTGGAAGACCGGGCGCTTGGGGTGGGGGGTTTGGGGGGGTCTACACCAAAGGGTGTAAAGGGTAGGCAGCAAGGAGACTCTCTAGAAGTATCTCTTCCCCTCTTCACAGGGTAACAAGCCTAGGTCCCTCATCTGCATCCACATCATAGGTTTCTGTCAGGTGAGGCTATAACCACCCAGAAGACCAATATTTGGAGAGGCCCTCCCTCTTGACCCTCAAAGATCTGAGATGCCCAGGTCCAGGTATGAGGCCCAGTCTATAGCCTTTGGAAATTTAGCATGGCTACAGTGACCTATGAGTCCCTTCCAGTTGGAGAGTGCAGGACCACACTGGCCGTGGAGTCAAGGCAAGAGGGTAAACATGAAGGAATGTGCCTTCCACAGTGTGGGGACCCCTTCAGCTGCAGGTCACCTGCTGACACCCTGCCCTCTTAACTCTGTCTTCTGCACGAAACAGTGCCCATCTCTTAAAGCCCTGGTCGTAGGAGGAGAGATGGGAACATTAGGATTTCTCCCATCTCTCTCTTCTTCCCTGCTACCCATATCTACGCTCTCCATATCATGGTATAAAAGGAAAACCTTAGCTTCCAAGGCTATGCCTAGCTACTCAAGTGCCCAGGGAAGCACTAGATACACAACATCTACAGTCACTTCTGTATTTGGGGATAGGGGGACTTTCGAGACAGGGTTTCTCTGTGTAGTCCTGACTGTCCTGGAGTTCACTCTGTACACCAGGCTGGCTTCAAACTCAGAGACCTGCCTGCCTCTGCCTCCCAAGTGTTGGGATGAAAGGCTTGTGCCACCACCACCTGACTGAGACCGTCTTAGCTCAAGCTAGCTTCTAAATCTCCATCTTCCTGACTCAGCCTCCCTCACGCACCCCCATGTGCAATTTCGTAACACTTCTAATCAAGGCAAATATCTATCTGGCACGGGAAGTGTGGGGTCTGCTCACCCTGTGGGTGCCACACCCGCCTGGATGTGTGTGAGGACCAGGCAGGTGTTTATCTGAATTGGAACCAGGAGCACCAAGAAATGAACTGAGCAGTCCCTCTCCAATTGTAGGCATCGTGAGCACCCCACCCCCTTCATTATTTGTTGAAATGCAGATTTTTGAATGAGAACCGCTGGTGCTGCTGCCTAGAATGCTCGACTAGCAACAGAACTATCTCAAAGACCAGCTAGTGAGTTTTCTCGGTGCTCACCTAGGATCAGTGAGTGAGTGCCATAGCGATTGTAGTTAGAGGTGCAGAGGGAGTCACAGGCGGCCGGTTAAGGGCTTTGGCCAAGTAACTCTTAGAAGTTCAACTGAGCCAGAATGAACAGAGACCAAGTGAGGGAGCCCGAGAAGTTGAGTCCAACTCCTGGGAATTGACAGCAGTGGAGGTGGATGTGGAAAAACAACCCTCTCTCCAGCGGCGCATCCAGCATCAGAAATAGAATTGTTTTCACAGTGTAGCAAGTACAAAGGTGGCCAGAGCCCTGCAAATTCTCTCCGAGGCCAGCTCCAACCCCAAACTCCCCTCCACCCCACCCAGTCACCGCGTCCCCATTTGAGGGGCGGTGACCAGGCTACTCAAGTGGGGTTACAGTCTGCAGAGAGCACCTTGGAAGCTTGAGTCCTGTTTCACACCGGGTGTCGCTCGGTGGGTCAGTGGCTTACAGAAAAAGCCCGAATGAGGGAGACCAGCCGCTGCTGGCACAAGCCGGAGCGGGGCTGCCGGGATTCGGGAGCTGGCGTGGCCCTTGTGTTCCGAGAAGGCTACACTTGCGGTGGCACCGGGCGGTGCACACGGGCCGGGAGGTTAATGAGCAGGCTTTTCTGTAAGCTCCCGGAATTGAGAACACATCTGTGAAGCTAATGAATTATACCAGGAGGGTGAGGGCCCAGGCCTAGGAGCCGGGGGTCAGGGAGCCGGGGGGGCAGAGATTCTCTAGGGAGACTGAGGAGCGCACTCCCTGGCCTGGTCCTTTCCCCATAGTGGAAGGAAAGGCGCTGGAAGAACTGGAGAGAAGCACTGCAGAAGGCTATCAGCGTTTCCCGCCTCTGGAAAGTTCAATCAGATTGTACTATGCCGCTCAAAGTGGCTTTCCAAGTGGTTTCTTACAATCTGGGGCTGGGGAGGTGGGGAGGGAGAGACAGGGTCTCCTGTAATTCAGGCTAGCCTCAAACTCACTCTGTGGCCAAGAATGGCTTTGAGCTCCTGTTCCCCGCTCCTCCGCTTCTCAAGTGCTGGGATTACAGACTTGCACCGGGTTTATAGGGTGCTGGGGATAGAACCCAGCATGCCAGCACCCTACCCACAACACTACAGTCCCAGTTCCAACATGTTTTTTGATACGACTCCTGGACTCCTGGTCTTATTCAAAAAGGCCTAGACCGGGCATCCCTGCATTCTTCGAAATCAAGCCCCATCAAAACGCAGTCTCTGGGGAATGAATGTTGTGGCCCTTTTAGTCCTCCCCACCCCCAACCCCTCGGTCCCTCCCACAACCTCCAACCCATTTGGGGTCATCCTCCTCCAGAGATAGGATATCTGCTTTGGTCCATGCTTCCCTTCCCAGCCTCCCCTGCAGACCCTGCAGTGGCAGCATCTGAAGACCTGAGTCGCCTTCCCATTCCTGCGTCCGACTCCAGGCCCTGTAGCGTGGCCCCAAGCTTTTCCGTCTCACTTTTGTAAGCTGTCTGTTCTTCCCATTCACCGCACCACCACCCCGCGCACCCCGCTCCCCCCGCGCTTTTTTTTTTTTTTTTTACGAGCTACATCGCTGATCTGAACGTTCCTCCCTCCGTGTAATTTCAATTTGAGCTCTCCCTGGAGCGGCCTTTCCCCTCTTGTGGCCTGCCAAGTCGTTTGAAGGCTGCGCAAACATTCTTCCAGCCTCTAGTCCCCCGGAGTCTACACACGTGAGGGTGGAGGCGGCTCCCAGCCAGATCCAGGGACTGAAGGGGAGGAGGGGGGGTGAGGAATTGGAGAGAACGATCCCCCCAGACTCCTGTGTCTCTAGGATTGTGGGGTGGGGGTGCCCGTGTAGACCCGCAGGAACACTTTAGAAGCCCTAGGCAGGAAGATGGGCGTGGCCTAAGAAAGCTAGAGTTGGGGGTAGCGCACGGCCTTGCTCCATTCTCAGGCATTCTTTGGAGCTAGGAGATGGTCAGTCCATTTTGCAGATGGGGGAAACTGAGGCTGAACCATGGGGTATGTTTCTAAGCCGTACAATTGTGACTCAATGGTTTAGTGACTACCCAATAGTGGGTGATTCCAAACTTACCCTCCCAGCACTCTGGAGGCAGAGGCAAGAAAATGGCCACACAGCAAGACCAGCATGATCTGTGCGACAAATTCCAAGCCTGTCAAGGCTACGCAGTGAGGTCTTGTCCCAAACCAAAAGCAATCCCCAAATATTATCATTCATATTCAATGCTAAATCCTCCTCATTAAATACTACCCTGTTCCACTATGTGCTAAGTCAGCCATTTATCTCCACAGTACCACCTTCTACCCAACAGATAAGAAAATGAGGCACAGAGAAAGCGAGTAACCTACTGAAGGACACACAGCGCCCCGGGTGGGTTGTAGGATTCTCACATGGGTAGAAGTACCTGTGGCCCTCTGCGTCTATCATTCCGCTATCCCAATTCCCCCTCGAATCACAATGGAAGAAACCCCACCCAGGTTCTGCTGCTGGGATTTGTAGCTTTCTTCCCCTAAGGTTACTTTGGGGACACATGAGAAAAATGGGAGGGAACAGGGGGGTTACATAAGGCGAGTGACTTCAAAGGAGGCCTCCACTGGGGTGCACAGCCTTGACTCTGGGCAGCTAGCCAGAGGAACTACTAAGCAAGCCTGAGGGCTATCCAGCCCCATGGCTGACCCATCTCCCTACCCCAGCGACCAACGAGGAGGCGACGACGGAGAACCACAGCATCACCTGGGTGGGAGAGTTCGGAATTCTCTAATTGGAGGAGGAGGAAAGGGAGAGACACCCAGCAGCGGATAATAAGTTACCACAACCAGCCTTTACTGGGGCACTTACCGTTTTGCTAAGCCTGATGCTAAGTTCTTTTCTAATGTTATACCAATAAATAGACAAGGGGTGTCCATCATCCCCTTGTTTGAAGAGGTCCAGAGAGGGTAGGTCATTCACTGCGAGCCGAACAGCCTCTAAGTGACTGGGCTGGAGGGAGCCCACAGTAGTGAGTAACGTTGCAGAAACCGGGTGAATTCTGCTGGAAGTGTCTTGATGGGCTCCAGGTGGGGAAACTGAAGCTTGGCAAGGTGCGTGTGTGTGTGTGTGTGTGCGTGTGTGTGTGTGTGTGTGTGCGTGTGTGTGTGCGTGTGTGTGTGTGTGTGTGTGTGTGTGTGTGTGTTGGGAGCGGGGAATGAAAGCGGACCCCATGTGGTCTGAGGCTTACGCTCTTCCACCATTTTTCACACAAGAGGTACAGGTATGACCTCCGGCTGACCAGGAGTTTCTTGCTGCCCTCCACTTACCCTGTGACTTTGTGCAAGGTATTCTATCTCTTGGGGCCTTGAGCTCTCCTGTGGTAAATCACAGCCATGCATAGAGCTAAGTTATTTACTCACAAGTTTCTTGATCATAATACTCAACAACACCCAAGAGGTCACAGCTGATCAAAGGGCACATGATCAATCACGCTCAGTGCCCAATCCCTGAGGCTCTGGGGCGTCCCATCAGACGTCCCCGATTCCTACAGTGGGTGGCACAAAACTCACTGAGTCTCGTCTTTGGCACCCCCACCCCAGACCTTTGGGTCCCAGGGGATCCCAAGCCATATCAGAGAAGTTTGGGGTTTGTCTGTGGCCCTCTTCTCGGAAGACCCCAGGGTTTGGATTGGCGAAGGGGTAGTCTGGGATGACGAGGCTTGTCCTGGGGGGTCTCCAAGACCCTCAGGACCTTTGTTACACAACAGTGGGGGACCCTGCCAAAGCCTCCTGTGTATTTGATGGTTTCAGATCTAGAGAAAAGTGGCTCACCCTCTCCGAGGTAGCCCCTCTGTCCCTGCTCCTGCATGTAATCAGTCCATTGTCACTGTTACTGTTTCAGGGCCCTGCCCTGCCATTCCCCACCGTGAGCCTTCAGAACCCGAGGAGGTTCAGACAGGCAAAGTGACCTGGGCAAAGGGCAGAGCCTGGAGCTAGGGACTGATGAACTCCCAGACAGCAGAGAGGAGGAGGGGAGCACACAGGGACATCTCGATGGAAAGGAACACTGGGTCCCCTGCCTCCTTGGCCTCCATGTGGTATTAAATTGGACATCCTTGTCAGGGTCACAGATGCTGGAAGCGGGACGTCTCTGCAGTGTCTCGATATCATGCTATCATCTGCTTTGCAAAATGTGGCTTCGGAAACAGACAGATGCCTGCTCTGGGACAGATTTCTCCAGGCAGCCCCATCCCTTGACACTGGGTTGGGGAGCTGACCTTTTATACCACAGAAAAAACTCAAGCTTCTGGCACATGCTTCAGGAAATAGAAGGGGTAAAGGATGTGGAGGCTTCAAGGGCAGCTGGGATCAGCCTCTGTGTGTGTGTGTGTGTGTGTGTGTGTGTGTGTGTGTGTAGTGTGATGTGTGTATAGTGTGATGTGTGTGGTATATATGAGGTATGTATGTATATATGTGCTGTGATGTGTGTGTGTGGTGTGTGTGATGTGTATGTGTGTGTATGTGTTGTGAGGGTGTGTGATATGTGAGGGTGTGTGTGTTGTGATGTATGAGATGTGTGTGTGTGTGTGTGGTGTGATGTGTGTATAGTGTGATGTGTGTGGTATATATGAGGTATGTATGTATATATGTGCTGTGATGTGTGTGTGTGGTGTGTGTGAAGTGTGTGTGTGTGTGTATGTGTTATGAGGTGTGTGATATGTGAGGTGTGTGTGTGGTGATGTATGAGATGTGTGTGTGTGTGTGAAGTGTGTGTGTGTGTATGTTATGAGGTGTGTGATATGTGAGGTGTGTGTGTTGTGATGTATGAGATATGTATGTGTGTGTGTGTGTGTGTGTGTGTGTGTGTGTGTGTGTACTTAGGCAGGGTATCAGTGTGTTGGCTCTGTGCATAGGCTGGGATGACAGGCCAGGCAACCTACTGGAGGTAGGGCAGATACAGCGCGATCTGAGGAGGAAGTAGGCAGTGTTGTGCTGACTCAGAGACCTGGGCTGACTGTCTGTGGCTCCTCTCAAGTCAAGCCACCCATGGTGTCTGGCCTCCAACCTTGGCATCTCACTTCACATGTGCTTTTGATTCTCTGTGCTGCCTGCAGGAAAGGAGATATTCTGGAGTGGATGGAATGGTGGTTGAGGGGTGGCCCAGCCTGACCCTTGCCTCTGCTCTTATCCCCTGCCTCTTCTCCCTGTACTCTCAGGAGAGGGGCAGTGTACATTTTTCTATATTGCAGACTAGAGAGGACAAGAGGCTAAGAGGCTGGGTTGGCTGCAGGACAGGGAAGGACAGCAGAGAGCCTGGTGTAGTGGAGTGGGAGAGTGCAGGATGTGAGCTGCAAACAAAGGGGCCTGGCCTTGGATCTGGAAGGGCTGCTGAGTGATGATCCCCAGGCCAGAAGGCTGGTGCCTGAGAGACAGACAGGAGTGTAACAGTGGAGCTTAGAGGAGTAGACTCAGTGACATCCCACCACACACACACACACACACACACACACACACACACACACTCTATACAAACACAAACATACATACACAAACACATGCACATACACACATACATACACACATGCACACACAAATACACACATGCACACACACACATACACACATTACATAAACAAGCACAAACATACACACATACATACACAAACATATGCACACACACAGTACACAAACATACACACATACACACACAAACACATAAATAACAAACACACACATACACACATACATACATACACAGAAACACAAACACATATACACAAACTTACACATAAACATGCACACAAACACACACAAACACACACATACACATAGATTATGAGGGAGAAGAACAGCCTGACCCAGGGAGGCTGAGTTGGGACAAATCTGGGTTCACACTGAGGATAACTATTCCTCCCTCTTCACCCTTACATGTATCCAATGCCGTGAGCAGGCAGAGATCCTGCCTCCCCATGCCTTGTTATTTAATCTTTAAACTGTGGGGACACCCTGGGTTCCATTCCCTGAACGATGCAAATGGGGCATGGTGACTCATGCGTATAATCCTAGCAACAAGACAACCAGAAGTTCAAGGGCATCCTTGGGTACATAGTGTGTTCAAGGCCAGCCTGGGATCAAAACCACCACTCATACCTGCTTCTTTGGACGTCAGTCATGGGAGCCTGCCTGTGTTTTACTTCCCAGCCGAGGGTACCATTCTCAATCCCAAGGCTTCCCAAGATCTTATTGACTTCAGTCTTTTCTTCAGCCTTGAAGGTGGGGCAACTTTCCTGGGTGTTGATAACCATAACTGTACTTCTGCATTTCCATTTCTGCTCCAAGGCTGGCCGGTCCTTGAGCTTCATATCAAGCAAGCCTTCTTGTGTTTACTGTAGCAGCCACCATGTGTTACTGTGGCAGTCACTATGTGTGGAGGACACAGCACGCACTGGGATCTCACTAAACACTCCAGAGACGTTGGACCCAGGGAATGCTCAGAAGAGCCTGGCACCATGGGAGTCATGATCCCAAGGCCCATTTTACAGACGGAGATACAGAGGTCCCTGGAGAGGTTGCATTTGCCCATGTTTATGTGACCAGAGTTCACAGCTAGGCAGGCTAACTCTGGGGGGTTAGACTCTGAAGGAACTATCCAGGGCCAACCTGTCAGCCCAGCTACTCAGGAGGCTGAGCCAGGAGGATTGCAACTTTGAGGCCTACCTGGGCTGCAGCAAAGTGAGTTCAAGGCCAGGCAGGGCAACTTAGTGAGACTTTTGTCTCCAAGTAAGGAAGTGGGAGCCTCGTGTGGTGGGACAGAAATGTAACATGCCACCAAATTCCATTTGAATGAATTTGACTTGGGAGTGTGTCCATCGATAGGATAGTTAAAATGCACCTTCCAAAACCAGCACACCCAGTTGCTGCAAGCAAGACAACCATATGTACAGGCAGTGATGTGGGGGCAGGAGCGAGTTCAAGGCCATCCTCACAGCTGGTACCGAGTGAGTCCTCACTTCAAACAATCAAATAGATAAGATGTGGTGATAGTGTGTGTGTGCGTGTGTGTGTGTGTGTGTGTGTGTGTATGCACACATGTGTGCAAAAAGTTCACATGTGTGAATTCACATCTGCTCATTGTCCTGGGTGGCGTTGATTCCTGGAGTCAGTCAGGAACTACAAAGGTATTAAAAAAAACAGTTCAGGCCTTAGCCAGGAGAATAGGGAACTTTCCAGAAGAGAAGCCGCTTCCGCTGACTGCAAAGGGGGCCAGGGCCAAGCCCACCAGCTCATTTCACTTCTCTTTCCTGCCACGGCAGGCAGGCTGGGCGAGGAGCCTGCCGTGTAACTGGATAGTTTATCTTACCCCGCCAAGCAGAAATAAAACTACCGAGTCAAACATTGCAAACAGATGCCACTGTGGCCAGAGTACAGAGGCCAGAGGCGCAAGAGCACCCAGGGAAGGTGTAGGCAGTGAGCCTGGTCCCTCCAGATCCTGTGGGTCTGGGGGGTTCAGCTGTTCCTGGGATAGACACTTTGGGGTCACTAAGGGACTTCCTTCCAGAAAGAGAGGAAAGGAGGAAATAACAGAATGGTAGGGGCTCACTCTCTCTGCTCACAATCCAACTTTGAGGCTTGCCAGTTCTCAATGGTAACGGCCCTTCCTTCCACAGAGGGGAAATTTAGGAAGCGTTGAGTTTAGCCTACTTGAACTCAACGAGTTCTCCTAAATGCCCCAAAGAACACACACTAAATCCCATAAGCTTCCTTTCCCTAACTGTCTGCATCTAAGCTCACAGGGGAGTTCTGGAGCTTGGAGTGGTTTCTTACACATCTCTCCTTACCCCTTCCCCATAAATCCTCTAGATGGTTGCCAGCACTGGATTTCTCTTCTTTTGAATTCATGTTATTTTAAATTGTGTGTGTGCACGAGTGTGCATGTGTGTGTGTGTGTGTTTGTGGGTGTGCACATGTGTGTTCGTGTGTGCATGTGTGTATGGGTGTGGACATCTGTGTGCGTGTTTGTGTGTGTGTGCATGTATGTATGTGTGTGCATGTGTGTGTGTTCGTGTGTGTAAGTGGGTATGCACATGTGGGTGTATACTCATGCACATGTGTTTTTGTGTGTATGTGTGTTTGTGTGTGTGTGTGTGCGCGCGTGTGTATGTGTGTACACGGATGTGCACATGTGGGTGCATAGGAGTGTGCACATGTGTTTGTGTGTGCGTGTACCTGAGAGCAGGTGACTCAGGAGGAGAGAGGCATTGGATGCTCTGGAGCTAGAGTTGCAGGAAATTGTGAACCATCTGACCTGGGTGCTGAGAACCAAACTCTGGTCCTCTGCAAAAGCAGAAAAGTGCTCATAACATTTTGGGCATTTCTTCTTCTTTAAACAAAAGTGAGAATCATGCTCTTCAGCCCTCCAGTGGCTTCAATGCTCATGGTCGAGTTAACATGGATTTAACTCTGGAGTTAAATGCTCATGCATTTGACACTGGAGCATATCCTTGTCCAATGAAATGATGTTTAAAATCCATGCCCTAGCGCCAGGACCCTGAGCTGCTGAATCTACCTCCTTCTGGCTCAGGTGTCTGCAAGCAAGATAGAATTATTTGCCAGGCAATGGTGGCCCACACCTTTAATCCAAGCATCTGGGAGGCAAAGGCAGGTGGGATCTCTTGAGTTCCAGGCCAGCTTGGTCTACAGAGTGAGTTCCAGGGCAGCCAGGGCTACACAGAGAAACCCTGTCTTGGAGGAGGAGAAAGAAGAAGAGGAGGAGGAGAGGGAAGGGGGAGGAGAAAAGACATAATTACTTTTAAGCTGGTATGTATGTGCATGCACACACTGTGTGGATGTGACTCAGAGTCTAAGTATATTAGGCAAACGAATACTCTATCTTAGAGCTATACCTCAATTTCCTTTTTTATTTTTATTTAAACAAAGCTTTGGGCTGACAAGATGCCTCAGCAGTTAGGAGGGAGCACGACCCCTGCTGTAGACCTGAATCCAGTTCACAGTAGCCATGTCAGCTTACTACGCATCTTCTAACTCCAGTCCCCTAGGGATCCCACGTGGGAGATGCTTGTCTGTGATATAAGGCCCTGGGTTGGATCCTCAGCACTGACGGGGAACATGGAAAAGGAATAAGGAAATGGACCGTTGTTTTCATAGACATCAGAGGCAATTGTAATGGGGTAGAAAGAATGCACGCCTGTGTGTGCACACGCACACATGCATACATGTTTGCAGAGGCCAACTTTCAAAATAACTGAAACAACTTCAATCAACACTTGTCCATTCTTTTTCCCAAAAGTATTTCTTCCTACACACACATACACTCACACACAGAGACTTGTACACACTCACACAGACAAACATACTCACATACACAGAGACATACAGAGACACTCACACAAACACACACATACATACCCTCACATACACACACATGCTCAGACACATACACACACTCACACACAGACACACACACATACTCACATATACACACACAGAGACATACTCACACACGGACAGATAGATACACACATTCAGACACAGAGACTCATACACATTCACACAGACACACACAGAGACACATACACATTCACACAGACACACAAACTAACACACATACACACATACATACATACATACACACACACACACACACACACACACACACACGTACACACACGTTCCTTCTCCAAAATGTCTGTGTGCCCAGGGTCCCAGCTAAGTGCTTGCTCTGAGACTTGGCGGCACCAGCGCCCATCTCCGGATATTCCTTCTCTCCCAGCTCCTTATGGTCTGGTCTCTATCTTAGGCTTGCCTGTGACAGACAGGCCAGGCCAGGCCAGGCCAGGCACCCTAGAGGCTGCTCCCCCTCCTCAGCCTTTGGTGTGTGTGTGTGGGGTGCTGTCCCCTCTGAAACTGATCCCTGATCCGCTGTCTTTGGATCTAATTTGTTTCTCTGTCTGCCGGAGGTTTTGAGGGGTGGGGTAGGGGTCTTGCCAGGAGACTCGGTGGCCACAGGTGACATTAATCATGTCTGCATCCTCTGAGAGAGAGAGACAGGGATAGGGATAGGATATCAGAGAGGTGACCAAGCATTGCCACATGATTCAAATCACCTCAGCATTGATCAGGTTCACCCTGAGCTTCAGAAATCACCACAACTGTTTTTCTCCTTCACCCAGAGTCAACAGGCCCTTAAAGGAGCAGGATCCGTTTACACCAGGCATGGGGTGCATTAGCGGGTTTCTCTCCCATTAAATGTTAACTGCTAGATGCGTCTTGGACAAATTCGATTTACTGAAGATCCTCTTCAAAGGTCCTGAGATGATTAGCTGCCCCGTCTCTTCCTCCTCTGGGCAGGGGTGGGAGTAGGGGGTACTTTCCTGGTTTGGCCCCAGTCTCTGACCTGTAGAGTGAGGGAATGTGTGGGTTTGATGGGAATCCCCATAGCTGTTTAAAAGAGACATAGTTTCTGAAAGTGTAACAAGGCAGAAAACAAAGTGCCTTCTACAGTCAAAATAACCACATGCCTTCTGCCCCAGAATGGGAGGAAAAACAGTGCTTCTCCCACCGCCCAACCCAAAATACAGTTTTCTAGAGAGACAGATTCTGCACAGAGATGTTTCTAGAAACTTAATGGCAGCACGCACTCAGTCTGTTGAGAGAACACTCGGGCCCTGTCCCCAAGATAGGATTTTACTTTGTAGCAACAGTTGGCCTCAAGGAGGGTACAGGTGTATGCCATCACCGTCAGCTTCAAAACTCAGCTGGGTGCAAAGAAGAGGGAATGGGAGGTCGGGAGCGGAAATAACTGAAGCTCAAGACGGTCCTTTCGGTTGTTACTCATACTTGCACCCGGCATGCAGTCAAGAGGCTTTAGAAAAGCTACATTGTTTAATGAAGATCTCAGGCTTCCGGTTCCTAATTGCTGAACTCACAGCAATCACACTTGTCTCCTGAGCCAGTAAGCTAAAGGCAGAAATCTTACTATGTGCTGGGGTTCCCGTCATTCTTGATAAGTAAGTGTGTGCTGGATTTGGGGTGTTGTTCTAGTCGGACCTGTTTGTTTTGAGAAGTTTTAGAATGCCCATGAACTCCCGAGCCCTATGCTCAGGGAGCGATAACTGGGCCACAGGAAAAAAAACGAGAGTCCATTTGCTGAATGGACCTGACATGGTTGTGTAAAACTGTAATCCCAGTACCAACCAGGAAGCAGAGGCAGGAGGATCACAAGCCTGAGGTCGGCTTCTTTCAGAGTAAAAATGACTCAGGAGGTGTGTGTCTCCAGGGTAGATGCTTGCCCAGTATTCAAAAGAAGCTCAAGGCTAGGTTAATATACCACCACCACCACCAGCAACAACAAAAACCCAACACCTCAAGTATTTAGTGTCTCTTAGGGTGGGTGGGTGTGATGGATACATTTGTAACCCCATATTTGGAAAGCAGAGGCAGAACGATTTCTGCAAATTCAAGGCTGACCTACTCTGCATGGTTGGGTTCTCAGGCAGCCAGGACTATATACAACTACACGCCTGAGAGACTCCCCTTCCCCCACAAAAAAAAAAAAAAAGGAAATTAAAAAGTAAAAATAGAAAAAGGCCAGAGATCTAGTTCAGGAGGTAGAGTCCTTGTTTGCCTAGTCTGCAAGGCTGGGGCCCTGAGTTTAATCCCGGGCGCTGCATCGTTGGGTCCATGGGTGTAGCCTTGTGATCCCAGAACCTAGGAGGGAGAGTCAGAGGATCAAGAGTTCAAGGCCACCCTGGGCTACTTGAGACCCTGTCTCAAAAACAGAAAAAAGGTAGTATTGACTCTGGGCTAGAATGAACAAGAAAGCAGGAGAAAATGAGAGAGGGAAAAAAGAAAAAAAAAAAAACCAGGAGGGGATGGTGCTGCTGGTGGTGGTGGTGGTTCTGGTGCTACTACTGCTGGTGGTGGTGCTGGTACTGGTGGTAGATACAGAGCACTGCCCAGAGAGCCCAGGAGAAGGTCAGACATGAAGACACAGGAGAAAGGGGTGACAGGGAGAAGCCAGGCCACCATGGGACTTGAAATGTGCTTTTCGTCTCCACCCCACCCCCCAGAACATGGGCTCTCTATTAGCCTCAGCAGGCTCCAAGTCCCTCTGCTAGTCTGGCGCCCTTGGGGACACTGTGGGGATATCACAAATTAGACATCAGGCCTGTGAGGCGGATTACATCAGGGAGGGCTGGACTATGGAGAAGATCAAAGACTTGCCTGGCAGGGCTCCCGGTGGGGCCCCCAGGCCTGAATTCCTGGCTGAACCCCTAGGAAACATTCTGATGTGCAGATAGAAGCCCAGTGCATGCAGTCCATGCAGGCTGCCTCCTCTCCCTCCCTCAGCGGCTGGTCCTCTTCCCCTGTGGTCTTCCCTGGCCTCTCCACATGGGTGAAGGGACACTCAGAGAGCCAAAGAATAACAGAGCACAGCCAGGGCATGAGGCTTATGCCTGGGACCCCAGGGCTTCAGAGGCTGAGGCAGAAGGACCTTGAATTTGGCTATCCTGGGCTACATACATCTTGAGATCTCGGTTTCAAAGGAAAACAACAAAACACAAAATAAATACTATGACAGGAAAACAGAAAGTGAACTAGAGCCTGGCATGAACTAGACGCACACCTGTAAACCCAGGCACTCAAGAGGAAGAGGAAAGGAAGATCAGGAGTTCAAGGCCAGACCCAGTTGCACAGCCTGGGCGAGCTGAGACCCCGTCTCAAAAATAAATAAATAAATAGCTCACAAAACCCTTAGAAATAGCAGGCCAGGCCCTCTCAGTCCTCAGCTCCCTGCGTGCCCGAGGAACATTCTAACAACAGTACGGAGTTCCTGCTTGCAAAGTTGGGGATATTCCCTGGGATAAATAAATAGATTTATTTGTTTCTCGAGCCTTGGTCTCCTGGGTGTAAAACAGAGAGCGTGTAAACACCTCTCTCACCACACTGCTGCTGGCTTTCAATGCGGTCACAGGCACAGAACACGGAGCCCCAGATCCTGGCACGCAGCGAGCCCTCCCGGCACATGGAGCACCACCGTGTTTGCAAGACACAAGCCAGATTGCCCTCACAGACAGGGGCTAATATATGGCATCTTGCTCTGGCCGAGAATTGGAACATTGTGATTAGAAGCTAGAAGAGAGGGGACAAAAAGAGCCTGTCCTCAAGTGCACAGTGACAGACCACAGACGCTCCTGGCAGCCAGAGGGGCTGAGGAAGGACAGAGCAGATCATATTAATAACAATAAATTATATCTACACCATGATTCATGCTCCTCATTACGCTATCTTACAGGACCGCAGGAAGGGTGTAGCAACCTTATTGTTTGTCTGGGGTATGCTAACGTCCTGTGGTTATTGGAGATGATATGGCTTTTTCATACTATCGGTTGAGATTCCTCTTACTGTCCAAACTGGAAAAACAAAGGCTTGGAGAACGCCAGCTCTTTGCCCGAGTTAAAAGTTGGAGCCAAGATTCACATCTGGGAGCTGGTGAGATGGCTCAGCGGGTAAAGGCACTTGTGGCCACAGCACAGGTGACTAGAGTTCCATTCCCCAGGACCCATGTGCCGGAAGAAGAGAACTGGCTCCTGAAAGTTGTTCTAGGACCTCCCCACATGCCATGAACCCCACACCCCATACATACACACTGAATAAGTAAATGTTTGAAACAAGACAAACGAAAGATTCTAAACCGTGTTTTCTAGTCCGGTTCCCTAGTCATGTTGGTGAGACATCTCCCTTTCTGCTCTGCCAGTCCGTTAACTCCCCATGGGCAGGGGTTGGGGATGCAGGGGTCTTGGGTTTCTTTCTTCTATGATGGGTGGATCCACTTTTGTCTCCTTGTCAGCTAAGGGAGAAAGAATCAAGGATCCCTCCTGCGTCCTGACCTGAAGATGAAGGGTTGTAATCCCGGCTTCTCAGGAGAACAACTCGGGAGCAGTTCCAGGTCACTCTGGACAACTTGGAGACTCTCAAAACCAGAACAAATCGAAAGGAATGGAAACTTCAAGGAGTCACAGCGCAGTGCATGACCTACTCAGTGCAGGCAGGTCCCATGCCCTAGCACCCAGTAGGTAGGTCTCCTTAATGTGTCCCCATTTCTTAGCATCCAATACTGGCAAGAGAAACAAAGCCCCCCAACCTCTTTTGCCTCTCTCCTCGCCCCCAACCCCACACAGAGTTCCAGGATGGTTAAGAACCCCCCTAGCCCCACAGGCAGCTGGCCTTTGTGCTTAGCCAGGGTGGGGTGGGCATGATCCCTCTTTCCGTCTTGCGCTCCCTCTCTCTTTTGCCAGGCCTCTCTGTGTCTTCCAAGCCAGCAGCAGTTTAGTCTGCACCGTTCACCCGCTTCCTCTGTTCCTACCATCTCTCTTCATTCTGACAAGAAACCGGCCGTGGGCGGGGGGTGGGGGGGAGGGGAGACGAGCAACAAGCCCCCCTTGCCCTTCCCCATCCCATGATTTCCTTTGTCTCCTGTCCCAATCCCAACCCACCCCCCCACCCCCAGCCTATGAACCTGGAGGCTTCCCAATAAAACGGTATTGTAACTTTATCTAAGACGAGCGCGGGTCCGTGTGGAATGGATAAGGTGTAATTAATAACAGAAAATAAGGCTGGCCCCTCTTGACCTCTGACCCTCGTATAAATGTCTTAAGTTTTATGACAACCGAGCACAAAATTAGTGCGCGCGGGCGTGCGTGCGGGCGCGCATGCATGTGTGAGTGTGCCAGCATTAGGGCTGAACAAACACCTTTGTCTGGTGAGTATTCTCAGAAGTGCTGCCTGGAACTAGTTTGTGTCTCTCAGGAGACTGGCCTCTCGCTGAACCCAGGAGCTGCCTGAGCGTCATCTGAGATCCGAGAATGAGGATTCTGCCTCAGTCTCCAAGGACCTCCTGTCTATGGACATGCATGACTTTAGATGAGGGCTATGTGTACACCCCAGCATTCCAGACGCTAAAGCAGGGAGACTGGGAGCTACAGGCTATCTTGAACTACATAGGGGACCTTGCCTACAAAGGAAACACCTGGCTGGGGTGGTACAGGCCTGTGATCCCAGCACTCAGGAGGCAGAGGCAGGTGGAACTCTGTGAGTGTAAGGCCAGCCTGGTTTACATAGCCAAGGATTCATAGAGAGGCCTTGTCTAATAAAAAAAAAAGGGGGTGGGGTGGGCTGGAGAGATGGCTCAGTGGTTAGAGCACTGACTGCTCTTCCAGAGGTCTTGAGTTCAATTCCCAGCAACCGCATGGTGGCTCGCAACCATCTGTAATGGGATTCGATGTCCTCTTCTGGTATGTCTGAAGACAGCTACAGTGTACTTGTATATAATAAATAAATCTTTTTTAAAAAAGCAATCGTCTTATAAGCAATCATACACACATACACACACTTTTTTTTTTTTTAGTTCCTTGCCACATTTCCTAGCCCTAAGGGGAATGGCCCCAATAGCCATGTGTGTCAGTAGCAGTAAGGTGTCGTTGGTTTGATGCTATAATCCTTTGGGTCTCATGATTTCATGGTTAAAAACAAAATAAAACAGGGCTGGGGATTTAGCTCAGTGGTTGAGCGCTTGCTTAGCAAGGCTAAGGCCCTGGGTTGGGGGTGGGGGTGAGGACAAACAAAACTCTGCCAAAGCGCTCCCAAAAGGTACTTACTCCAGTGAATCTTCACTGTGGTTACTTATCTATAGAAGAATGAAAGCAATGTTCTTGGCCCATTATGGCGGCGTGGGCCTATAATCCCACATTCGGAGGCTAAGGTAGGAAGAGCATGAGTTTGAGGCTAGCCTGGGCTACTTAGCAAGACCCTGTCTCAAAGAAGGAAAGGAAGGAAGAGACAGGGAGACGTCCAGCCTGTTAAGCGGAGGGCTTGGGCAACCTGGGTAAACGGAGTCGCCACAGACTGCGGTCTCCCTGGAATTGACTGAGAACGGAGTAATGGAGCCGCTGTCTTTCATTGAAGGATGCCGTAACCCCGGTGCGGTTTATCTTAATGGCTCCCCCACTATGTTCGTTTAAAGTAATATTATCTTGCTTTAAAGGTCACTGCGCTGGCCGGAGCTATTGGATTCCCATGATTCATTCCGTGGAGATATTCAATTTTTTTTTTTTTTTTTTTTTTGTGGCGTCCTCGGCACCAACATCTGGGTTAATGGAAGCCACACCAGCCACGAAGTCAGTAGCTTTGAATCCTCCGGGCCTGAGGAGGCCTGGGCAGGGTGGACGAGCCGCTTCCTTTTGATCAGCAGCGACGAGTGAACCGGAGGTCACACATGTCTGGGGCCTGTGCTCTGGCTCCTACCAGACAGCAGCAACTGGGTCCTGTCCCGTTCCCTCCCACCACAGCCCTGGGAGTTGAGTTTCTTAAGCTTGCTGTCTCTGAGTAGACGGTCCCAGGACCTCAGGGCAACGGAGGGACTTTCTTTTGGAAGATCCCAACCCTAAATCACTGAAGGAGACGACTCTACCCAACCCTAAGCCTCCCCCTTCCATTTTCATCTCCCTCAGACATGGATGAACCGATTCCTTCTTCCCCGGGGGAATTCCTGCTCCTGGATGTCAGGTGACAGGCAAATTTGGAAGGAGATCTCTCTCTCCAGGGGGAGTCACTGGGTTGGGGAGTTCTTTTATGGGCATGCCTGAACTCTGGAGGGCCCCCAAACTGACAGCCACCTCTGCCTGCTAAATTGATCATATATTTTCCTGCCATTATGTCACCTGTGACAAATGTGTTTGCTGGTCATATTTTTACCGTGCTTCTTCCTGGGGGGGGTGGGGTTCCACCGAGGGTGGGGGCGGGGGTTGGTGTGATTTATCTGGAAGGAAGGAGAGGGAAGGGGAACTGCTTATCGCCAGCATCAGAGGTGGGATTTCCCAATCACCACCTTTTCTCTTTTGTTTGGGATCCGAGGGGAAAAACAAAAACAAAAACAAAACAAAACAAAAAAAAACCAAAACAAATAAACAAAAAACACAGACTGGGCTGGTCTGATTAAAGAGTTTGGGAAGTTCTGAGGACTTTGACTTAAAGTTGACAATGGCCAGGACATGGGGACTGCTACCTCTTCATTTGGCATCTTCCTGGGACTTCATCGCCCTCTAGGTGGGTCCTGGTACTTGTCACCAGGATGAGCAGGTCTTAATTGGTATGAGGTATTACCGACTAGAGGCTCGAGGTTTGGCCATGTAACGAGTTGAACAACATCTTAAACAATGGCGCTCCAAAACAATTTAATAAGAATATTCATTGGGGGGATGAAGTAAAGAAGGAAGAAAAGGGAGAATGCTCATTCCACCTTTATTCCGTGGCAGGGGTTAGCCCAGACCTTTCTAGACTTTGTGTATGGTTTATATGCCCCTCCCCCACCCCCACACCTACCTAGTGCTAGGAATGGAACACGTATTCTTAATTTTGAGGAAGTCAGTTGTGCCCATCCTACAGGTGGGGAAGTTAAGGCCGAGCTCTCAAGTCCTAGAAGGACCTGTGTAAAATCTCAGGTAGCATGACTGTTATCAAGGAGTGCTCCCAACAGAATTGGCAACACACATAGGTATGTAGCTGAGAGTTAAGGACTGGCGAGATGGCTCAGTGGGTAAAGGGGCTTGCCTTCAAGGCTGAGAATATGAGTTCAATCCCTGGGACCCTCATGGCAAAAAGAAAGAGCCAACTCCATAGGCTTCCAGTCTCAGAGAACTTATGCTCCCAGGGTTTTACACAGGCTAGGCAAGAGCTTTTCCACTGATCTGCAATTCCAACTCTTAAATAATTTGTGTCTTTTTGTCTGAAATGGGCCTCACTCTGTACCATGGCTGATCTGGTGCTCAGTATGTGCCGGAACTGGCCTGGACCTGTGATGCTCTTGCCTTGACCTCTTAAGTGCTGGGGATTCTGGGAATGCACCACCACACTTGGCTCTAAATCCTAATTTCTTGAGGCCTACACCGTGTCACATCTAGGATGTCTCATGGTCTCCTTGATGCTTTCTTGCAGTCAGATGCGTGCATATTTTCCACTGTGTGTACACACACACACACACACACACACACACACACACACACACTTCAATGGGCTTCACTCCAAGTGTTGCTGTAAAACACAGCGCATGACCCATCAAACACAGGTCTATCCCCCACCAACGATGCTGTTTATCAAGAACAGAATCCGGATCCCCGGAGAACTACTTTTTAAACTTATTTCGTTATTGTTATTTTGAGGCAGGGTAGGTAACCCAGGTTGGCCTTGAACTCACAACTCTACTGTCTCAGCCGGGGTCATCGGAAGAGACTATGGACCACTTGATGGTTATACATTTAAGCGGTCTTTCACTTCATCTGAAGGAGTAGAGTGCCTTGGATATTTGAACTGCCAACAGAAGCACCTGCATGGGGCTCTGGGGTAGCCTAGGCTCAGCCAGGGATATCAGGCTTCTCACAAAGTAACCCAGAACTCCAGAAGCAAACATGTCAGCAAACACATAGAACTCAATGTTTCCTTCTGTGACCTGTCCGGTAAGCATGCGTGGCCCCTTTGACCAGAACCTGTGTGCTGAAGAAGTCGAGACTCACCCATGGTTAAGGGAAGTGAGTCCTAACCCACACAAACATGGAGGAGGGCTTTCAAATGGCCAGAGACAGATATATTAAACTCCATTTCATTGTTAAAAATATGGGACTAGAAAGACTCCATGAAGCTGGGCAGTGGTGGTGCATGCCTTTGATCCCAGATCTTTGGAGGCAGAATCAGGCAGATCTCTGTGAGTTCGAGGCCAGCCTACCAGAAAGAGCAAGTTCCAAGACAGCCAGGGCTACACAGAGAAACCCTGTCTGAAGAAGAAAAAAAATTGAAAAACAAAAGATACAAAGCAAACCAAAGAAACAAAACCAACCCAAAACAAATAAACAAAATCCCAAGTAAACAAAAGAAAGAGAGGCTTCCTGTTTAGTGCGTGGTATATCAGGTAGGGTGTGATCTGAGCCAACAGGCTAAGGAATAAGGAAAAAATATCTGGAGGCATCCATCACTGAGTGTGTAGACTTCTTGCTTAGTGGAACTCCTGGATTTGATCCCAGCACCACAGAAAATCAGGCATGGCGGTGCACACCTGTCATCCCAGCACTCAAGACACAGAGGCAGGAGGATCAGATGTCCAAGGTCACCCTCTGGTACATAGAGAGTTTGAGGCCAGCTTGGGCTACATAAGAAGACCCTTGGCTATAAACCAAGCTATACCCCAAACAAAAGAAGGCTGGAGAGAGAATGCAGTCAGTAAAGTGTTTGCCTTGCAAGCCTGAGGATTTGAGTTTGATTCCCAGAACCCCAGTAAAGAGACAAGGTTTGGTAGCAAGTTCTTGCAATCCCAGCTTTAGGGAAGTAGGAAAGGTGAAACCCCGAGGAGCTCCAGGCCAGACCAACAAGAGACACTGTGTGTGTGAATGGTGACTGAGGAATGGGGTGTGTGTGTGTGTGTGTGTGTGTGTGTGTGTGTGTCCGTGTGTGTCTGTGTGTGCACTCCATCTCATGTGTATGTGTACTTTAATGACAGGGCACGACACTTTAATACTAACATCATTCCCCACCCCAATTCCAGCCAGCGTCCAATATACATGTGCCATTCACACGGTATCTGCTGAGTGAATGTAAGACCTTCAGGGGCTGAAGGTGCTATAAGAGCTGTCCCTTGTGCAGACAGTAGACACGGAAGCCTGCAGCTTGATTGTATGAAGTTCATCTTCCCCAGTGCCTGCAAAATTAAGCATCCTCTGGAGGTTTACAACATTAAAAAAAAAAAAAGTTTCAGATCCTGTCTGGCTCCTGTGTGGAAAACGATGACTTTCTGATCCAGCTGGCCTGTCCCCCTCCCCCCCAACCCCAGTCCCTACAGACACAAAAAGGATTGGAAAGCGGGGAGGTAAAAGCCGTCATGAGGGCCGCAGCGAATTCAGCTGGTGTGTTGGGAGCAGGACCCTCAAAATACAATTAAAACCCGGTCAGGCTCCGGAAAACTGCATTACTGTCCCTCAATCAAGCCAGAAAGCACATGTGGTACGGGCATCTCCCTGGAGGACGCTTCTTCCAAGGGCTGTCATCAATGGCAGCCATCTCCCATCCCCCATTGCGGCAGAGCCCCATGAAGGCCTGTACCTTAGAGATGGCATTCCTGGTGGAGGAAGGAATCCAGGGCCCCTCTGCACTGCTACAGGGTGTGTGTGTGTGTGTGTGTGTGTGTGTGTGTGTGTGTGCGCGCGCGCGCGCGGCTCGCATTGTGTATGTTATATACGGTATATGTGTATGCATGTGTGAGTTCATGAGCCACAGCACATGCGTAGAGTCAGAGGTCAGCCTGTAGTGTCAATAGTCAATCTACTCCTTCCACACTGCTTGAGAAGTAGCGTCTCTGTCTCTCTCTGTCTCTGTCTCTGTCTCTGTCTCTCTCTCTCTCTCTCTCTCTCTCTCTCTCTCTCTCTCTCTCTCTCTCTCTCTCTCGTTTTTCGGGACTGGGTTTCTCTGTGTAACCCTGGCTCTCCTGGATCCACTCGGAAGTCCCAGAGATCTACCGGATGTTATCAAAGGCATGCGCCACCACGCCCGGGATCGCTCGTTGGAAACTGCATGCACCCCGGCTGACTTGCCAGGGAGATTTACAGATGCAGGCTACTGAGTCCGACTTTATATGGGTCCTGGAGGGCTAAATTCAGTTCCCCGCGCTGTGCTGTGGCGCGTGACTTACCCACTGTGGGCTTTCGACTGCTACCTATGTGGGGGCAGAAGGGGACTCTCATCCAATCAACAAGCATTTCATTGGAGGCTTGTCCTCACAAGCCCAGCCCCTTAACTGGGAGATACTGGGTGATTCTTACAGATAATTTTAGTTGTCAGGGGTTGTGGTCTGAGTAGTTTGTAGGAGCCAAAAATAAAAATGCAGCTAAGATTTGTTTTGACACGTGGGATGGTCCCCTAAGTGGGCATTGGATTTTCACAGCTGTGACAGACAAAAATCAAAATCCTTAAAAACAAATTATGGATCTGGGGAGATGGCCCAGTGGTAAACCACTTGCTGTGCAAGCATGAGGACTCGAGTTTAGATAATTAGAAACTGCGTACAGCTGGGTTATAGAATTTGCGTCTGTATCTAAGGTTTCTACGGTGGAATGGTACAGACAGGGGAGTCACCCAAAGTTTACAGGCCTGCTATCCTGGTGTATGAAGCAGCTGATGGAAGACTCTGCCTTGAACCCAGTGGAGGGTGAAGACTGACCTTAGGTTGCCTTCTAGTGCTGAGGCATGTGTGTGCCCACACTTACACTCATCCACACACGCACATACAATGACAAGGAAATAGCAATGACAATTACAGTGAGGGGTGGTAGACCCTTGTAATCGCAGAACTTGAGAGGTCGAGGCAGGAGGATTGCGGTGAGTTTGAGGCCAGGCTCTGAGTTACAAAGAAATATCCTGTCTCGATTATTTATTTTTATTTTATGTACATTAGTGTTTTGGATCCATGTTTCCGTACGAGGGTTTCAGATCACCTGGAAGAGGAGTTATAATTGTGAGCTGCCAGACGGGTGCTGGGAATCGAACCCGGGTCCTCTGGAAGAGCAGCCACTGCTTTTGACCCCTGAGCCATCTGTCTAGCCCCAGAAATAACTTAAAACAGTAAAAAACAAAACAAAACAAAACAAAAACAAAAACAAACTTAAAAAATTTTAAATCCCCAATCTTTAAATAGAGAACTTAAGAGGGAGGATTTATTTATTTATTGTAGGGGAGTGATTGAGACCAGGGCTCATGTAGCCCAGGCTAGCCTCAAACTTCTTAAGTAACCAGGATGACCTTGAACTCCTGATCCTTCTGCCTTTGTCTTCTGGTGCTAACATCGCAGACATGTACCAACATGTTCAGCTGCTTCTCACAAACTTCTGCTTGTCTCTTCCTCCTGAATGCTGGAGTTAAAGGTGTGTTTCACCACACCTGGCTATTGTTGTCTGAGACAGGGGTCTCTGTATGCAGCCTGAGGCTATTCTGGAACTCCATAAGCTGACCAGAGTGGCCTTGAACTCACCGTGACCTTCTACCTCCCCAGTGTTGGAATCTCAGGCCTGTGCTTCCATATCTTGGTGAGAAGGGTTTATTATTTTGTCTTAGCTCATGGGTTCAGAGGGGTCAGTTCTTCCCTGCTTGTCTGACTCCACCCCTCTGGGTAGGTGGAGAGGGTGTGGCAGAACAGGGTCACTTCCCCCACAGCAGTGACCAGAAGGAATGGAACGAGATGCTCTTCTCATAACACCTAAAGTGAACTCCTTCCTCCAGGAAGGTGGTCCACCTCCTTAACAATGTTCTTCAGAGTCTGTCGGCTGTCAGCCAATTCTTTAACACAAGAACCCGGTGGGCTGCAGGGTCAGCCCCCCTTCCAAGCCACCACACCCCATGGCAAAGAATTATCAGTGGTGCTAAGGTTGATGAACCCCGGTGGCACAAATTACATGATAGTGACTAAGACAGATGTCCTGCCTGGGTTCCTCGAAGTTGGTCTTCTTTGCTTTCCTTCTCCTCTTTCCTCTGCTCTTCTCCATCACTTTCTCCTCTCTTCCCTCCCCCTCCATCCCCTATCTCTCCTCTCCATTCCCCGGACCTTCCCCATCTTTCTTTCTCAGGGTCTCACCTAGCCCAGGCTGGCTTCAAACTCACCATGTACCTGAGGTTAACCTTGAACTCTGATCCTCCTCTTTCTACCTCCACACCAGACTGACTTGGTGCTAAGGTTCAAACTCAGGGTCCCCTATATGCTAGACAAGCTCTCCCGCATGGAGGATGTGCTGCACCCTGAGCCCCATATTAGCCATTTAAGTGATGGGTCCTGGGGAAGAGGGTCCCTGGAAGGATGTCAGGGGTCGTCCTCTTGTCGCACACGCGGCTTTGACCCGCCGAACCTGTTGCTGACGAGGACGTATGTGCGTGCGTGCCTGGGCGCGTGTGTTTAGAGTGGTGAGGGCTGTGTGTTTGGACTCGTGTGGTCATCTGTTTATGTCTGTGTGCCTCAGCGTGGCTCTGCTTGCAAGAGCTTTACTGTCATTTCCCTTCTCTCACGTGCCAAAGAAACACATGTGGCCGGCTGAGGGCTTGACTCCGTCGGGAGAGGAGATTAAGGAATGGGTAGGGTTGGCTTTTCTTTGCTGGCTTCCTCTCTTCCTTGTCCCCACTCCAGTTCCTTCCTCCCCGCCCCCCACCTCAGCCATAAAAGCAGAGGTCTATAAACTTCTCCCTGCAAAGAAGCTTTAAGCTTTGAAGTTCAGTTTAAGCAAACTTTGCCTTGGGGAGTTGAGTCCTCAGCAAGCATGGAAACTTCTTCCAAGGGTGGGGGATCAGCGAGCTGGCTTAGCCGGAAAAGGTGCCTGCCACCGAGCCTGCTGACATGAGTTCAATCCCCCAGGACTCACCCTTGAAAAGTTGTCCTCTGACCTCCACACATATGCTGAGGGGCACAAACACACTCACAAACACACTTTGAAATCCGGCTCCGGAGGACTCCATAGTTGAACGGGGTGGGGGAGGATCTTGTGGAGATCTTCAATCTCAGCGCTGTGGACATTTGGGTCCAATCATTCTTTGTTGCTGCCCCGTGGAGCATGGGACCCTGGTGTTTGGGGCTTACATATGTGCCTTGAACTCATCCTCTCTAGACATTCTTCCCTCAAATCCCCCAAGGCACGCCATTGACCCTGGTTGAAAGCCATTCACAGGATGGATGGGGGGAGACAGGAGGGTGAGAAGTTCAAGGTCATTTCCTGCTTCGTCAGGAACTCCAGGCTAGCCTGAGCTACTTGAGACTATTTTAAAACAAAACCATGTAGTACGAACTACCTTTTAATTTTCTTTCTTTTTTTGTTTCATTTTGGTTGTTGTTTGTTTGTTTTTGTTTCTTTTGTTTTTGGAGATCACGAAGTCCTGGTTGTCCAGGAACTCCCTTTTGTAGACCAGGCTAGACCCATAGAGTTCTGCCTTCCTCTGCTTCCTGACTGCTGGGATTAAAGGTGTCAGCCACCACTACCCTGTCTCATGACTCCTCTTTCTGCATAGTGAAGAGCTAGCAGAGCTGGCCGGTGGTTAGAAATCATAAGAGAGGACTGGGGGTATGGTCCAGTTGGTAGAGTGCTTGCCTGGCCTGGAACAGACCCTGGGATCCGTCCCCAGCATCATGTAAACCAGGTGTGTGCATGTGTGTGTGTGTGTGTGTGTGTGTGTGTGTGTGTGTGTGTGTGTGTCTGTGTGTGTGTGTGTGTGTGTGTATGTGTGTGTGTGTGTAGGTGTGTGGTGGGTGTATGGGTGGGGGGGGGGGTGTGGGGTGTGTTGTGTGTGTGTGGGTGTGTGTGTCTATGGGTATGTGTGCATGTGTGTGTATGTGTGTTTGTGTGTGGGTGTGTGTCTATGGGTGTTTGTGTGTGTGTGTGTGTGTGTGTGTGTATGTGTGTATGGGTGTGTGTGTGTTTGCAGACTATGCTTACACTAGAGTCTACAGAAAGCCATGTGAGAAGTTTATTCTCTCCCACCATGAGGAATCTCCGGATCAAACCTGGCTTAGCAGCAAGTGTCTTCGCCCACAGAGCTGTCTTGGCAGCCCGGTTTTGGTGTTTTGTGGGCAGAGTCTCGTGTTGTCCTCGGTATGTAGCCAAGGATGACCTTGGACTCCTGATCATTCTGTCTTCACTGCCCCCAAGGGATTACAAGGCTAGGCCACCACATTCAGCATCTGCATTTTCTCCATCATCTCTGGGGTGGGCGTAGGGATGAAGACGTGTTTGAAAGCAAGCAGGTCACAAGATGTGCCTGAGAGGCCCCCAGTGTTCATCCCGGAGGCCTCCTTAATTTTGGAAGAAGTTGTGTGGATGCTGAATGCATCCTCTCCAGCTGGTCAACATTTACAAACTGGGGCACATCTGCTCTTGACAGTTAGCATGGAGAAGGGGAGGGACCAGTGAGGCAGAAAACCCCCAATACTAGGATGGATCCCACACAACGCCAAGACTCCTAAGTCGGAACCTCATGGTGGAGCTCCATGAAGGATTTGAGATGATTCGCCAAAAGGCCACTTCTTGGCTGGGCATGGTGGACACTCAGGAGGCAGAAGCAGGGGGATGGCTGTGAGTCTGAGGCCAGCTTGGCTACAGAGTGAGTTCAGGACCAGCGTTGGTTACAGAATGAGACCCTGTTCCCACCTCCCCACCCCCATCTTGATCACTTGGCCCCTTCTCCCTTTCTGAGGTCCCAACTACCTTGAGACCTGTGGCCGTTTCACTCTGTCACACTTGGGTGCTGAGCTGAGGGCTCTGCAGAGAGGTCACCCTAAGGTATCATTGATCACAGTGTATTTCAGGTACAGCACTTTGTGCACTATGCATAGGGGCCCTGGAAAACCCATACCCGTGTACTCAAAGACACCCTCCCCATGCACTCACTCACAGGCAGGCAAAAGATCCCCAGATATGGAGAAGTGTGCCCAATGGGACAGCAGGCCCATAGCAACATGCACACCCCAACACACACACACACACACACACACGCACACACACACACACACAGTGGGAGGGGTGCGGGGGGATGTGGATGGGTCTCCTGATCACATTTCTTTGCATTATAAATGCCCTAGAATGGCCAGAAATCTGGGACCCCATACCACATCCATCCCTTGCTTTTCATAGAAGCCCCTGGTCAATGAACACACAGAATTCTAAGCCGGGGCATAGACAGTTCTAGACAGTTTGGATAACATCCTTGTATGTGCCTCTTACAGGGGCTGCAGTCACTTCCCGGAGGAGACCTGACCTTGCAAGGGGGTTTCCCAGAGAGGCAAGCAATGCATGAATGCTCTTAGCAAGGGCTTGAGGACTTCAGATGAGTAAGACTCTTGATGACCAGGACAGGGGGTGACCCCCCCAACCCCCCACCCCAGACAAAATAAAAACCAGCAATCTTCCAGCCCCTTTCTCCGAGGTCTAATTACAGATGTCTTGACATTCCTCCCGCATTGAATTTCCTTAAAAGACTTGCCAAGAAGAAACATTTGGGAACTGTGTTTTGGGTTCAGTCCCGTCTGGGAGTCACCCTCACTGGTTTTGTCGCTGGATGACAAGACACTTAATTACAACAGGCACAGTGCACACCACATTGCCACACTGAATCCTCCATCCACATCACATACCCGGGTCCGACAGTGGCCTTTTGTGAAAACCCACGTCTCTGATCTCACATTAATTACTACACAAATATACTCATTGTGGGTACCAAGGCTTGTAGGAGGGAGTCCTCTTGACACATGTTCACAATAAAAACACATTTTTCCACTCCCTTCTCCTGACCCTAAGTGCTGGGGGGGGGGCAGGCAGGGACAGATGAACATTTTTCTAGGCAAATTCCGTTTGTTCTTTCCCGCCTTTTTATTAAAGAGACCCTTAAACCCAGCATTCCTGGCTTCTAACAGCTTCCCTTACTTTTGCTTTTATGCCCTGGGAGAGGCAGATTAGATTAGATTAAAGACCGGGAGACACCTCATGAAATCCATTCCATCTAGAGGCCATTTGGTAGGGCTAAGGGGTTGGGGGTAGGGAGGTGGGGGGATGGTCTGTTTGCCTGCCTGCCTGTCTTTCCATGGCTTACTGGTGGTCTCTTAGCAAATACCTTGTTCTGGTTGCATCTGCCCCTCTCCCCCCACTTCAGAAGTCTATATAGATAGCCTTTTGGGGGCCAAGAGTGTGGTTCAGTGGGTATAAGGTGCTGGCTGCTAAGCCAGAGGACGTAAGTTCAATCCCCGGGACCCACAGGGTGGAAGGGGAGACCTGACTTCTCTACGTTGGCCTCTGTTTCCCACATGCTGTGTGCCCTAGCACACACGAGCAACATCCCCTATCACAATAGAAGAATAAATAATTAAAAATGAACAGGTTTATAACCCTTGGTCTGGTTTTATGGTCATGTTTTTAGTGAGACCCAAGTCTTCTCTTTTGGCCTCCCAACAGTTCCTTCAAGCCTCACCCGCCCCCCCCTCCAAAGGCGGCAAACTATAGATGAAAAAGACATCTCTTTCTATGCCCCCCTCCCCAGGTCCCCTAGGTTAGTCTGATGATGTCATGGCGGTAACCAAGGCGACACACTGTGACATCACACCTCAAAGAATACCCCTGACCTTGGCCTGGAATTCAAAGGAAAATCAGCCCATAAACTTCTAAAGCTAGCAGGAGATAAATATCCTTAGTCATAAAAGAACAAACGATGTTTGGGGTGAGGGGCCTTGTGGGGAAGCATACTGTAAAAGTCCGTGCCAGAGTTTTCAGGAAGTGCCAGCGGCCATTAAATCAGAAAGGGAGAGAGCAACGGGGCCAGAGAGCTTGCCCACTGTCTTAGCACTGATCTCAGCACCCGCTAGGCGAGGCGGCTTCTCTTCCTTAACCATAATCTTTAAAATGGGAGCCGAGGGTTGAATCTGAGCTAAGCGAAGCAAAAGTCAGCAGCTCTTCCCCGACGACGGGACCCACCGAGCAGGGATCAAAGCTTGAGAGAGGGAGCGCGCTACCCCCTCTCCCACGTGCTCACAGAATGGGAAAATCGTTCAATGCCAGGCTGGGCCCAGGAACAGAGAGACGGTGACGCACACGCACATAAATTCTGGAGCCTGGCTAAGGAAAGGGTGTGACGATGTTGGCTTCTTAGGGTTTTTGCCTTTTACCCCCTTTGACAGTGTTTTACTACACAGACTAGGCTGGCCTCCCACTCACGGGGCTCCCACTGCCTCTGCTAAGGCTTCAGGTGGACGGCACTGTACAGGGAGAACTGCTGCTTGTTTTGGGGTCTCAGTGTTGCGCAGGCTGGCCTTGAACTTGCGGCAATCTTTCGGCGTCGGCCTCCCAAGTGCGGGGATTACAGATGTGAGCCACTAAACCTTGAATGGCTTCCTCGTGATTTGTAAGACGTTAGGGGACCCCCGGGGCACAGAAGTGCAAGGCCTCTCTGCCACGATAAAGAAGCTTTTCTGCCAATCTAAAATTATCGTGGAAGCTGAGGTGGGAAAATGTCAAGTTCAAGGGTGGCCTTGGAATACTTGGAGAGGGAAAAAGTTTTGTTTTGTTTTCTAGATGCGGGTAGCACATGTCTGGCATGGACAAGGCCCTGTGCATGTTCAAGTTCTAGTACAGGGTAAAAACAAAAAAAATTTTAAAGAAGATTGATTGATCTCAGAAGTTCTAGGCCAGCCTGTATAACATAGATCACATCTCTTAAGATAGATCTATCTATCTATCTATCTATCTATCTATCTATCTATCTATCTATCTATCTACCATCTATCTATTTTGAGGACAAGCATGGGGGTGTGCCTGCCTTTAATCTCATCACTTGGAAGGCAGATCCAGAGCCAACCTGGTCTACCTAGTGAGTTGTAATCCAGCCAGGGCTACACAGTGAGAGAGAACCTGTCTAAAAGGAGGGGAAATAAAAAAGAGTTGAGTGTGGTAGTTCAGAGATAGGTAACTCAAACTCAAGGCTAGCCTAGTCTACATAGTGAGTTCCAGGTTAGCCAGGCCTGTACAGCAAGACTGGGCCTCAAAAAATTATGAAGAACAGAGAAATTGTTGTAAAATAAAACATCCGTTCATGCAAAGAAAAAGGTCAGCTCCAACCTCCCTTTTCTCGGGTGCAGGGTGCGTGTGCCCTTTATTGGTAAGAACCGTGAGCTGGATGTATGTAGAAGTGACAGTAAATCCAGGCAAGAGGGACCTGAGCTCGAGTCTGGGCAACTGTGGGAAACCATAGCTAGGAGCGATAGTGCATGTCTGGAATTCCAGAGTTTGAGGTAGGAACAGGAGGATCAGGAGTTCAAGGCCGCCCTTGATTACTTTGACACCCAACCTGGATTACAGGAACAGGAACGGGAAGGAGAGGGGAAAAAAGAAAAAGGAAAGAAAAAGAAGAGAAAGGAGCTAAGTGTTTGCGCCTCTGGGGATACCCTGAGGCTTCAGCATGGAGTTTGTGGTTTTGAGCCTTCCAGGAATCACCTGGCCTCCGGTTGAGATGGCCCTAGGCAGACTTACTGAGTGCTGGCCACACCACATGAGGGGTCAGGCTAAAGAATTCCAACACCGTCCCTGCTGTGAGCAGGACTTACATGTGACATTTCTGAGGTTTGTTTCCTCGACTTTCAAAACAGGGATGCCTGGGGTTGGGGATTTAGCTCAGTGGTAGAGCGCTTGCCTAGCAAGCGCAAGGCCCTGGGTTCCGTCCCCAGCTCCGGGGAAAAAAAAAGAAAAAAAAGAAAAACGAAACAAAATAGGAATGCCTGACAGATCACACCCAGCCAACAGAACACGTGACTGGGGAAGCCTGGATCCCTCTGTGCTGAGGAACAAATCAGGAGTCTTGGGGATGAAGAAGCGATGTCTGCCCAAGGTGTGGTTTGAAAGGATGGGTAGGCATCTAACATTCCAGGCTCCATTCCTGAGCGGATTCTGGATCTCCTACCTGGGTTATATGATTCACATACATAACCCTGAAACACCGCACCCATGGTGTGCCCCTGCCACTTGGGAGAAGAGGGACAACACGCTCTCGCTGTGCTCTGGGCTTCGAGGACAGTGGTGGCCTGAGAGAACCTACCTACAAGGGAGGAACAGGCAGAACTGAGCTCTGGAGGAATTGCTATCGATGCTTCTAAAAGGATGAATGAGTATTATCTTGGGAGGGGGTCAGGCAGGATGAGGATGGAATTTGGCCGGGTTTGGATCAGACATTTGCCTTGTGAAATCTGACAAGTCTGGGAGGGTAATGGGGAACTGCTAAGGGATTTTATGCAAGGGAGCGCCATTATCAACAAAAAACAATCCTTTTGAAAGCCAGGGATGGTCGTGCACACCTGTGGTTCCTGCTCTTGGGAAGATAGGGGAGGGTTGGAATTTCAAGGCCAGCGTTGACTACCTAACAGGTCTGAGGCTAGCCTGAGCTAGAGAAGCCATCTCAAGCCAACATGGCGGCTAAGTATGGATCTCGGTCGGTAGAGGCATGCATGGGGCCTGATGCCAGGGATACGGGTTTGATTCTCAACAGTAGATAAATTACACGTCTAATCCCAGTCTTTGGGAGGTCGAGGCAGGGGTATCAAGGGTACAAGGTCATTTTTTTTGGCTACATAAGTGAATGTTGTCAAGAAAAGAAAAAGACAGACAGACCCATTTAACTGAAGAAAGGGTGAGGTAGGGAGAGAGGAATGGATTCAACCAGGCACAGCGAGTCTGCAACAAAACCAAGATTTGCACTAGGGTCTCCAGAATCTAGTACTGGGTAGAATATGTGTGCTTTGGAAGCATGCACACTGAGAATGGGCCTTAATAGAAGACTCTGTAGAGAGTGGTGTGGAGAGGATGTCCCAGTGTATTTATGTGGGCTAAGATTCAATGACTGGTCCCCTTAAAAGAAGAGGGTAGGCAAGATGGCTCAGCAGGTAAAAGAGCTTTCATCACACCTGAGGACCATTCCACAGGTTGTCTTCTGAGCATCCTATGCACATGATAGTGTGTACTCTCAGAATAAATAAGAAAGCCAGGAGCGCTAACGCACACCTTCGATCCCCGCACTTGGGAGGCGTAGGCAGGCCGATCTTTGAATTCAAGGATACCTTGGTCTACAGATGGAGTTCCAGGACACTCTGTCTTAGGGGGGGAAAAGTCAATGAGAAGAAACCACAGAGGCACATGACAGAAGTTCCTGTGAACACAGAGGTGGGGAATCACAGTCACCACGGACAAAGCAACGCTCAGGGTAACCAGCAAGCCTCAGTACCTAGGTTCTTTTGCCCTGGAGCAGGTAAAATGGAACCAAGTTTTCAAGCCAGGTAGCAGAGCTCTGTGATCCCAGCATGTGGAAGGGCTGGAGTGGAAAGGGGTTTGCAGAGAGGGGGAGAGGGCTGGGTACAAAGAGAGAGTTCCTGGGAGCTGGGGTGACTATGGAGAATGACTTCTGCAGTCACTTTGGCCTAGTTTCCTGAGAGAGTGCGTCAGTTCTCAGGGCTGTCCAGACAGAAGGCAAGCCTTTGTTCTCCCTGATGACCTTTGAGGATGACAAGGATGCTCCTGCTCTGTGAACTCATTTGAACAGCAGAGCCCGGCCCTGGCGGAGCAGGGACATGGTGGCAGTAACAGCAACACGAACGTCACAACGACCTCAAGAACAAATATGTCACCTTCTACTTCCAGGCATTTTGACAGAGCCACCATGGTCCCCCACTTACAAGAGGTCAGTAGCTTACCTCTCTCTCTCTGTTCCTATCCCTGGGCTCCTATTTTCTCTCGATGCATGTTTTCCTTTCTTTTTTATTTTATTTTATTATTTTTGAGCTACATAGCCCCAGTTGGTCTTGAACTCAAGGTTATGTTCCTGCCTTTGATTCTCTAGGGGTATGAGATGATAGGAATTCACCTTGAACTTCTGAATCTCCTGAACCACCTGCCTCAACTTCTCAAGTGCTAGGCTCATAGGCATGTTCCACCATGGGGTTACTTAGGGGTTACTGAGAGGGGAGTGGCCAAATCCTGGGTTTTGTACATGGGAAGCATGAGGCATAATGGTTTTTGTTTTGTTTGGTTTTTGTTTCTCGAGACAGGGTTTCTGTGTATAGTCCTGGCTGTCTTGGAACTCACTCTGTCCACCAGGCTGGTCTTGAACTCTCAGAGATTCACTTCCTTCTGCCTCCAGGGTCCCTGGGATCAAAGACATGCACCACCACCACCCTGCGGTTGGTTGGTTTTAAGATAGAGTCCTTGCCTTGCGGTTGAGGCACTGACAAGGGGACCAGGGATCCAGACTATTAACAGAAGTCTCTGAACTCCGTCATCAGAAGACAAATGAGCCAATTAAAACCGGGGCAGAAGATTTCTTTAATGAACACTCCGCAGAGCTATTCGAAGCAGTTAGCGCACAGTTCCAGTCGTCATTAGAACAATAAAACTACATCTTTCATCCCAGCCCTCAGAGGGCAGAGTCGGCTGAAGTTTGCCTGTCGGGTCTGCATGGTGATTTCCGGGTTAGCTATAGCTACATAGTGAGATCCTGTCTCAGAGAAGAAGGGGAAGTGGTGAAGGGAGAGGGACATGGCCACGGAATGTGTGTGTGCATCTATTATCCAAGTACTTAGGAGGCAAGGACAGACAGACAGATGGAGTGTTTAAGACCAGCCTGCACTACACAGCTGGTGACACTTTGGAAACAACAGAGGATGTTGCAAGCCCAGCGCAGTAGCTACAATGTAAATGACAGACAGCTGGAGGGTTGACAAGGTCCACAGGGCAACTGCAACATTCCAGGTGTTGGTGGGACCGGAGAAGGAATTTATACCTCAAAACGGTTGCTTTTGAAAAAGTAACAGGTCTGCAAACAGTAAGTTATTAAGTCAAGTCCAGCCTGAGGGTGGTGCGTGCCTGCAATCCCAGCTTTCTAGAGTCATCCCCAACCTTGGCTGTGTATCAGTTTCCAGGTCAGCTTGGACTACCTTAAGACCTTGTTTCAAAATAAAACAAAGTAGAGGGTGAGGGGGGTTGGGCAAGATGGCTCAGTGAGTACAAGCTCTGCTGCTGCCAAGTTCATGATTTGAGTTTGGTCTCCAGGTACCCACATGGTAGAAGGAGAGAACTGAGTCCCTCACTTTGACCTCCTGACCTCAGTAGGAGTACTGTGACACACACGCACACTCATCCATATATTCTCAAGAATGTGAATGTGTCCCCCCAATAAACAAATATTAAAACGTTATATCTTGGGGTTGGGGATTTAGCTCAGTGGTAGAGCACTTGTCTAGCAAGTGCAAGGCCCTGGGTTCGGTCCCCAGCTCCGAAAAAAAGAATTAAAAAAAAAAAGTTCTATCTTTTCTCAAAGCTTGACTCAAGCACTTGCTGGAGGATATGGCCTTTGGTTCCTACCGACGCAGTTTTACACTCTCTTGCTGGCTAAAGGAAGACATGTTAGTGTTTCTTCTAGGCTCCGCCCATCAGTTACCTAGCAACAGCCAGGTAGGCGCCTGGCTTGCTGTAAAAGGACTGTTTGGCCTTTTTCCTGCTCTCTCTGACCTCCGCCCCTTCTATGATTCCCCCCCCCCCGCTCCCCACCCTGTTCTCTCTGTCTCCCTCCCTCTCTCTCCTCCCCCTCCTCCCCATCTGTACCTCCATGTGTTCCCTGAGGGTCTCTCTCTCTCTCTCTCTCTCTCTCTCGCTCGCTCGCTCGCTCGCTCGCTCTCTTTTCTGTCTCCTCTCTTTTCTCTGCCTCTACTCCTTTCTCAACCCACCTTCTCATACCCCAAAACAAGGTTCGTACCTCAAGGGAAGATGACTCCCTAAGGCATCCTCTGCCACCCCGCTACATTGTACTGCTCAAGACCTCTTTTTCCCAGGCAGGGAAAGGCTAATATTAGACCCTCATAGTGGGATTACTTGAGGGGATCCCAAGCTGTGAAGTGAGGGACCCCAAATAGCTCAGTGATGGAATCTCACCCCTAGATCTTTCTGTTTAGAGTCAGGAGAAAGCCTGACCATGTAATTACTCCTGGGCTGAGCTACAGGGGAACAGAAATATATCAGACTCTGATAGTATCTCTACCCAAGACTCGTGCTGAAGAATTGATACAGAAGAGGCAGATGGCAGGCTCAGAGAGGGTTTCCCTGACTTGGGCTAAGTCAGGGAAACTTATTTTGAGACTCGGTGTAAGTAGCCCAGGCTGGCCTTGAACCCATTATGTAGTAAAAGTTGACCTTGAACTCCTGAGCTTTCTGTCTGTGCCTATAGAGCATTGGGCTTACAAGCATGCACCCCATATCTGGCTTGTGGTGGGGCAGCTACACTTTTGATTTTGTTGTGCAGTGATCACTCTGTGTAGAGCTGGGGGAGGGGCAGTATCAGGATTGGAAAGAGTGAAGGAAGATATCCATGTACTGTAGAGACCCCAGAAGGTCTTCAGAAATCCAAATCTACCATTTGGAGAGGGAAACCCCACTGAGGCCCCCATTTGACCGAGACATTTAAGGTTTGTTTTTCTGTGTAGCCCTAACTGTTCTGGAACTCACTCTGTATGTAGACCAGCTGGCTGCAAACTCACAGAGATCCACCTGCCTCTGCCTCCTGAGTGCTGGGATTAAAGGCGTGGGTCATCACCTTCTGGCTACCTAGACATTTTTAAAGGGTCCTCCTTGGGTTTCCCCTTGGCTTCCCTTTGGCAGCAAGGGAGCAGGAACCAGAGAACCATATGACTATCAAGAAGCCACAGCAGGGGACTGGTCCAAAGTGCTTCTGTCCCCAGACACTGCAGTTTACAGAATCCTTCAGTTAGCCCCTGGGGATGAGTGGCGCATAAAGAAACCATCATGGCGCCACCTATGACAGATCTTGGAGCCGAAGCCCCCTAGGGGAGTTACCCCAGTGCCCATTTGGCTGCAGAAAGGGCTCCGGGGCTGCTTAGGCACTTGGGATAAGTCTGGGCTTGTAGGTGCTATCTTGACTCCAAGGAGCCCTTGCTTCCAAGGAGAAAGTTCCCTGAGATGCCTTTATACAACTAGTAACTTTATCTTTAGAACAATACCGCTTTCCTCCAGGGCCCAGGGCGGAACACAGGAATCTTTGGCTTGCGAGCGAGTGAGGTCACACGCCCCTTTCTTTAATCTCATCGGCTGTGTGTCTGGGAGATAGGCCAGAGAGATGCTAACGATCAGCTGCTTGCTTCAAAACACTCCAGCCAGCTTGAGGGCAGCGGTGCGCTGTCCGGGTAGGGTGATCAGAGGAATGAATCTCCAGGGCTAGAAGTAGCGGGCTGGAGAGATAGGGAGAGAAGGTTAGGCGTTCATCAAAACTGCGGGGAATAGCTGGGGGCACTGGGTGTCTATCAGCTCTGCTGCGGCAGTCAGCCGACTGCCGACTGCCGAGAGACTGAGGGCTTGTGGCTCAGCTCTGGCCTGGGGGCTGGGGGCGGGGTGGCGGCGGCGAGGGGTTGGTTTCTTCTCCGAAAAAGAGAAAGGGAGAAAGAGAGGGGGAGAGAGGTGCTAAGTGAAGCAGGGAAGTGAAAGAGAATTCATCAAAGGGAGTCAGGAAGGAAGAAGGAAGCCACTACTTAGCCAAGTTCCAGCAGCGTTCTCCGGGAGGCCCCAGGAGGTGGGACTAAAGCTCCCATTTGGCAGATAAGGACCCAGAATGTCTCTGAGGTTAAAGCTCTTGCCCTCGGGGCTGTAGGCTGTAAAGATAAGAAATCAAAGCTGGACTTTTCCATTCCATTCCTTCTGTCCACACTCATTTAAATGATTTCATTTCTTTGGTTGGTTAGTTACTCTGTGTGTGTGTGTGTGTGTGTGTGTGTTTTACCTCTTCCCCCCAAGACCAGTCATGCTATATAACTCCAGGTGGCCTGAAAGTCTCAGTATCCCGAGTGTGGGCGTACAGGTGTGCACCAGCAACAGGCCTCCCTCTGGATCTGGTGTCTGCTATGTGGTTCTCCCTTAGGCTCCCTGACCTCTCTGAGCCCGGCGCTGTTTACTTCCATAGCTGGTCTTGCTCTTTCTGTCTGCCCTCCTCGGAAAGTTCCCTGCCCCTTTCTCTCCTCCCCTCCCTCAGAGTTTTCCCCAAGTTTGGCTGTCTTCCAGACTCACACACCTAAGGAAGCTCGGCAGCTCCTCCAGGTTTTAATGACAGCATTCTGAGAGCAGGGAGAGGGAGCGGCAGAGGCAGTTTATGCCACTGTGAGTTCGAGGCCATCCTGGTCTACATATTCACACACACACACACACACACACAAACACACACACACACACACACACAGAGAGAGAGAGAGAGAGAGAGAGAGAGAGAGAGAGAGAGAGAGAAACAAAAAACTGTCAAGCAACAGAAATGATATGGCTGACTGGCCTGGATGGGTAGAGATGGAGCAGATTAAAGCAGGCACAAGTGAGAAGAAGAACACAGGAACTGGAGAGCCTCCGTCATCCCGCCTCCCCCATCCTGTCCCAGCTGCTTGGAGTCCAGGCCAAGGTGAAGGGCATGAGACTCTGCAGACTCCTGCCGTGCAGCAAGCGTATATTTTGTGTGCCTAGTGTTTACGGTTTTTCTTTTTTCCCCTTTGAAGGCTGCTTGGGAAAAGCAACAGTCCTGGACGCAGCAAACACATTGTCTTCTCTTCTCTGGCCAAGAGAAATCTTAATCACCCTGTGGAGTAATGGGCTCAGAATAATAGAAGCTTAAAATACTTGGATAAACACAGCCCAGGGAGGGAGAAGGAGCACACTGGAGGCTACCTCATCCTTCCCACAACCAGAGGGAGAGAGAGATGTTCTAGCTCAGGAGTGGTGATAAATGACTGTGATGCGCAAGTGTTCCAAACCAAAGCCTGCCCCGCCCCCACTTTGGAGGGGGTGTCCGCCATCCTGAGGTGCTCCAGCTGGGTACCCCCTCCCCCATTTTAAACCCATCACAGAGTGAAGCGAAGCAGATTTGATGCAACTGACTTCTGAGTCTTTGGAAACAGAGAGTCTTTTGATCTTTATCAGCATGATGACCTGAACCCTGAACCCAGGACTGCTAACATGGAGGGCAAGGTCAACACACTGAGCCACACCCTCAGCCCTTTCCGGTTTTAAAACCTCTCTCTGTCTCTGTCTCTGTCTCTGTCTCTGTCTCTGTCTCTCTCTCTCTCTCTCAGGCAGGGCCTCACTGTGTAGCTCTGTAGACCAGGCTGGCCTGGAGCTCACAGAGATCTGTCTGCCATGACTCCCAACTGCTGGGATCACCATTCCAGCCACCGTGCTCCCTTTACTTTTATTTTGAGACTGTGTCTTGCTAAATTTTCCAGTCTGGCCTTGAACTCACAATCCTCCTGTTTCACCCTTTCCTGTAGCTGAGGGTATAGGTCTGTATGACCAGGCCTCTCCTTCTCTCTTCTCTCGTGTCTTTGTCAGTCTCTCTATCTCTATCTCTCCCTCCCTGGGGTCTCTTGTCTCTTTCTGTAGCTCAGGCTGCAGAGAATGCATGTGCATGGGTCACATGTGCCACCATGCCTGATCTTTAAATAGCTTTACAGGAAGAACTCCAAGGGCAGAGGTGGGGCAGGGGGATGGCTTGTGAATACGCAGGCTCATAAAACGAACATGTGTCTAGTTCAGCTAAAGGCCAACCCACGTTTATGACATTCAAGATGTAGGGGCCAGTAAGAAGGCTCAGAGGGGAAAGGGGCTTGCTGTCAAGCTTAATGACCTGAGTTCGATCCTCCAGACCTCCACATGTATGCTGTGGTATGCCATCCATCCAAAATAAACAGACAAACAACAAACAAATAAATACAATTTTTTTAAAAATTAAAAATATAAGGGCTGGAGAGGTGACTTAGTAAGGTGTTTGCCTGTCGTATACAAAGCTCTTGGTTTGATTCCCAGCAACTTAGAAACCAGCCGTTGTGGCTCTGGCTGTTAATCCCAGCACTAGGAAGGCAGAAGCAGGCAGATCTCTATGAGTTTGAGGCCAGCCTGGTCTACATAATAAGTCGCAGGCCATCCAGGGCTACAGATGTGTTGTAGATCTGTACACAACAAAACCCAAGCTGATCAAAAGCAAAGCTGCATTTATCTTGTTCAACCTACTTATAACTCTCTCAGAGCTTCAGCTCTTGTGTCTGCAATGTGCTGTAGAACACAGTTCCTTCAAGTCAAGTGTTTTGTTTTTGTCCCCCCCCCCTTGTTCAGGACACTTAGCCTAGCTGGCTTAGAAATTAAAATTATTCGAGACGCCCCAGAGATTAGAGAGAAAGCGAGTAGACACAGAACTGCCTTCCCCGCTCCCCAGGAGACGCCGTCCTGACCGCTCTGGTGGACTTTTCTCTCATTCTCTCTGTGGTTCTTATAATAAATGGCTATTCGAACAGTCCAATGATCTGCCCTGTTCAGTGAGGGCCAGGGTCACACAGCACTGGGCCCAGCTCTACCAGGGGAGAGTGTGTTATAAAGTCCCCATCATGGCCCCACCAATAATGCTCAGCACGTACGCATGCAGTGCTCGTTCAGTACACAGTGCTCTCAACTTCAGTAATTTGGACTTCTCGAAGGGGGGCTTGCTAAGCCAGGCACGGTGGCACCACACACCTGCACAGACACTCGTTAAGGAGGCTGAGGCAGGGGGTTGGGGATTTAGCTCAGTGGTAGAGTGCTTGCCTAGCAAGTGCAAGGCCCTGGGTTGGTCCCCAGCTCGAAAAAAAAAAAAAAAAAAAAAAAAAAAAAAAAAAAAGGCTGAGGCAGGATCATTTCTTGATCCTATAAGTTTGAGTCCAGCCTGGGCAAATATACAACAGGGCTGGGGCGGCTCAGCCCCGGAAGGCACTTGCCCCGCCCACTTCTATTCCACTGAACCCTTTTAGCATATCTATTGCTAATTTTGAGAACTCTGGGTGGTAGATAGAAACCAGACAATTTAAAAAGATAAAGTGATTTCTCCAAAAGCGAGGGTCAGGTACGGGAAGCTCCAATCTACTTTCTTTTCTTATCTTAAACAACCAATTCCAGGACCTCTTCATTTTGCCAAGGGGCAGAGAACTGAGTCTCCAAGCAGGATGTGAATGTGTTCCTTTTCACCTGTGTCACACACACACACACACACACACACACACACACACAGTGCCTGAGGTACAACTGGGTGTGGTTGGCACATGCCTGCAATTCCAGCTTCAGGGATATTGAGGCGGGAGGATCCTCAGTTTGAAGTGTGGGTTGGGGGGTGGGGGATTTGGCTCAGTGGTAGAGCGCTTGCCTAGGAAGCGCAAGGTCCTGGGTTCGATCCCCAGCCCCGGAAAAAAAAAAAAAAAAAAAAAAGGTGAAGTGTGGGTTGGGTAGAGGAAACCTATCTCAAAATCAAACCAAAACAAATAAAAAAATTAGAACAAGCCTCAGGTGTGAGGAGCTTTGGGTGGGTGGGATTCTCAATTTTGGGATCGCCAAGGACAATTGATAACATTGGTTTCCAGTCTCAGGGTTTGAGTACATTCTTGGGCCAGGGGAGGGGGGTTAGCAGACTTCTGGCTCCATAGAATGTGTGACCTTCAAGGTGACCTTATGCCTCCAAACAACCATGTTTCTGCTGATTAGCCCTTACACACAGGTGTCTCCAGTTGACTATGAACTGAAAGCACCTTTGTAGGGAATGTATCAGCTCACTCACCTGGACTTTCACGGCAATGTCCACTGTGATGTCTTTGTAATATGGCCCCAAAATGCTGGGAGGCAGATGAGGAAGGAAGGTCAAGTTCAAGGCCATCCTGGGCTACACAAGACCTATCATAAGAAGAAGAAGAGGAAGAAGAAAAAACTTTGGTGAGGCCATGGCTGGGCCTTGGTTGGTAGCAGTCTTGTCTAGTAGGAATAGATCTTCCCCAACACTGCAGAGAACCAGGTAGGTGGTGCATAACTGTAATCCCAGCTTTTGGGAGGTAGAGGCAGGAGGATGAGAGAGTAAAGGTCATCCTTGGCTATATAGGAATTCAATGGCACCCTGGGCTGGACTGCAGGAGCAGAGGGTTTGGCAAGATAGCATTTACTACTAAGACAGACTATGTGAGTTTTCAGGCCACACGAAGTGGGAGAATCAATTCTCTTCAGAATAGGTGAGAATCAACCTCTAGTCGGCACCTACCCACCCATATATACTCCCCCCCCACACCACACACACACACACACACACACACACACTCATACACTCATATATACCATACATACCACACACACACTCATATACTCCCACACACACTCATATACATCGTATACACACACTATACACATACATACCCCCCACACTACACATACACACACACACATACCACACATACACACACACACACACATACACCATACACACCACACACACACTCATACACCCCCACACACACACCACACATACACATACACACTCATACACCACACATACACACATACACCATACACACCACACACACACTCATACACTCCCCCCACACACTCACACACCACACATACACACATACACGTTCACCACACACAGCACACACACATTACATGCACACAAACACAACATGTACAGCCATACACTATTTATTTCTGCATCCATCAATCAATCGAGTATTTATCAATTCCATTGTCTTCTAGATACCATCCCAGATGCAGGCATGCTGGGAGGAACAAAATGAGGGGACAGCTAGACAATACCACTGTACCCCCTGGAAAGAGGGCTGAGATGATTAAGGACCTGTGTTTACAAACAGGTGACTTTGGAGTCAGACCCTGAAGATAGCAAGGGAACAGTAAGTGTAAAAAAGGTTCAGACGTGCTCCGTATGCTTCATGGGGCCGGATGGGAGCCCTTGGCTGAAAGAGGAGCAAAAAGAACACATTGACCCAAGGACAGACACTTTGGGGTGGGCGGACCCAGAACTTGTAATCTCTATAATTTCAGAACCATGGCTTCATATCCAAAGGACACGGGAATCCCAGGCTGAGGCAGGAGAGTCAAAGTTGAAGGCCTGTCTATGCCGTCTAGTGAGTTCGAGGCCGACTTAGAAAACTTAATGGAACCCTGTCTCATAATCACAAGTATGTGGGTGTCTGTGATGATGGCACTTGAGAGGCTGAGGCAGGAGGATTGCCGTGAGTCCCCAGGCTAGCCTGGGTTAGATGCAGCAAAACTTTATTTGAAAAAGAAGTCCTGGGAGAGAAGGCTGGGGATGTCATGGTCGTGAGCATTTGCTAAGCTTAAATGAGGCGCAAGAAACCAAAGGCAAACAAAGATAAAACAAGACAGGAAGCTGGCGAAATAACAAAGTGTTTGCTTGTTTGCTTTTTAATTTTTTGAGACAGGGTCTCACTGTGTTACTCTGGCTATTCTGAATATTCTTGACATCACCTCTCCCCCAATCCCCCAAGACCAAACCACCATATCAATGATCCTCCAAAATTCTAGCAAATTAAAAAAAAAAAAATTGAAGGGGTTGGAGAGATGGCTCAGGGCTTAAGAGCACTTCCTGCTTTTCCTGGGGACCCATATTCAATTTGTAGCACCTGTAGGCAGATAACAACTGTCTGTAGCTCCAGTTCCAGCCATCCAAAGTTCTCTTCTGACTTCCGAGGGCACCAATCATCACACATGTGGTGCACAAACAGGCAAAACGCTCTCGCACACATAAAGCAAAAATAAGTAAGATGTTTTTTAAAAGTTAAAAAAAAAGTTGTATGGGCGAAACTGGGCCTGTTGCTTTTGTCGGTCATGAACTGAGGAGCAGTATACGGGGCCTTGGCTCCATGCATATCTGTAGGTGGTTGATGGCTTCACTCATGGTCTTCAACTGGACGCCTACAACTGAACTCACCAGCCTCCAAGCATTAGCTCCAAACCCCTGGCCACACTCACAAACACAAAAGAATATAAATGTGGGAGAAGGATTTGTAAGGGGTGGTGGTGGTGGTGTGACAAAGAGGGAGGGAGCTAAGAGGTGGGAGGGTAACAGTGGCCGGAATCTAGCACACATTACATACATGCATACATTGTCAAGGAGCTAAGTTAGTGAGTTAAAAAAAAGTATAGGTGTGTCTGTATGTATATAAACAAATAAACTGTGGGTCGACCAGATGGCTCTTTGGGTAAAAGGTGCTTATGGCTAAGCCTGATGTCCTGACTTTGATCTCCAGAATCCACACAGTAGAAGGAGAGGGCCAACTCCAGCAGGCTGTCCTCTGATCTCCCCATGTGTGCCTTGGCACATGCTGCTTCCCCAATCGATCAATAGATGTAATAATAATTTTTAAAAAAAAAATCCACACTGTGCGGTGACCACTCATTTGCCTACATTATAGATTCCTTACATTCTTAGTTATATCTGGCTTTACCTTCCCTTTATTCATCCGAAGGTTTTTCTTTCTTTTTTCTGTTTTTTTGGCATTCGGTGGGGTCGGGGCATCGGCTTCCTCATCCCCCATCACTTCAGCAATGCATATCCCTAGCTAGAGTTCAAGGTTTGCTTGTTTTTTTGAGAGGAAATTTACACACAGCAAAATGCTTAAAGCTTCAGGGCACCATTCTCTAAATATTGACATGTGCACACGGGGCTGCAGCTAAAGCCCTTATCAGAAGAGATAACATTCTCGCCTCCTTTCTTCCTGCCCCTCAGCCACCAGGGCAGGCTGGCCCTCCACCCAGTCTGTTAGCTTTGCCTACTCTAAAACCTGGGTGGAAACAGAATCGTACGGTTTTACTTTGTTTCAAGGTGATGTGTTGGAGAATCATCCAGGTAAAACTTGTATCTGTGCTTCCTTTGCCTTATTTCAGAGGAGACCCAGTCTTTACTGAGACCCAAAGATCTCCAACCAAGCTGGGCAAGGGCTCTACCATTGAGCCACACCCCCGGCCCTGCCTTCCGCTTGGCTGTGACAATAAGCCAGGTAGACTGTGGGCTGTGATTGTTCCTGGAGGAGATAATGAGGAGGTGGTTTGTTTAGACTTCCTTGTAAGGGTTTTGTGTATTATCTCTGTCTTCCGAACTTAGAAAACTCCCTTTCCCTGGAGATAAACCGACACAGGCTTTAGGAAAAACACCATTGTTAAGCCATTTGATTCCAAGTGCCTGCCTGTTTTACATTTTGGTTCAATCTCTGATGCTTCAAATCAGCAAAGAGGCACCTTGGAAGTCCCCCAACTCCCCCACCCCGCACCTACGCCCTGACTGCAAAGGTGTCCCATAGGGTGTGGCAGGACTTCTCCTAGGAGTGGCCTTCCATCAGAGATTAGTCTTGCTAAGTAACGTGTGACCCTGGAGGACCCCTGTCAGCCAGGGCTCGACTGAAATTTCTAACAATAGCAACTAAAGATTTTGAACACAGTCTGACTCAAGATGGCTCGATTTATGGCTCACTGGCTTTTAGCCAACCGGTGTTGCTACCATCAAGTATGCTCTGTAACAACTGGGCTTTGCACTTTATAGCCCAGGCTGGACTCCATCCAAATTGCTCTGTAGTCAGTGCTGGCCTCCAACTCCTGATCCTCCTGCACCCCCCACCTTTCAAGCACGGGGAATACAGAAACAAGGCAGTACACCCAACATTTTAATTTTTGTTTGTTTGGTTGGTTTTGAAACAGTCTTGCTCTGCTGTTCTGACAGAAATCACAGTACAGCCCAGGCTTGCCTTGAACTCACAGAAATGCTCCTGCCTCAGCCTCCCAAGTGTTGGAACCACAGGCGTGTGCTACCACACCCACCTTGCTTTGAGTTTTAGCTTCTGATCTTTCTGGTCTAGAGTTAGGGAGGTTCTCTCTCCCAGAGCTTGGCGGATTGGGGGACACTAAGAGTAGGAAGAGGTCTATGAGGCAGTTGAACAGTAGACAGATCTACCCAGGCCCCAGTACCAAGAGAACTAGGGCTAGAGGAATCTGGGCTCTGCTCTGGGTGGAGACTCTGGGAACCCCTCTCCCTCACTTTGTTTGCTGCCTGTTGCCATTACCATTGTCTGTTAACTTATTCCAATTTCTACTCAGTGCACAGCTCAGACCTCCTCTTTTTTTTTAATTTTTTTTTTGTAACATAGTGTCTCATTTAGCATGGGTTGCCTTTCAACTTACCACAGACTCAAAGTCCTGACCCTCCTGCCTCCACCTTCTAGGTGCCTAGATTACAGGTTTAAGCACCAAGCTCCATTTATACCATAGTGCTGGGGATGGAATTAGGGCTTTGTGTGTGCAGGGCAAGCACTCTACCAACTGAGCTATGTCTCCAGCCGCTCAGGGCATTTCTTAATTTACCTGGATTTTCACAAGGACTTCCTATCTGTGGCTTCTATTCTTGCCCCACCTCTCTCCTCCATTTCACACCTATAACCTGAATGCTTTCTTCTTTCTTTCTTCCTTCTGTTCTTTCTTTCTTTATTCCTTCCTTTCTTTTTCTTTCTTTCTGTTTTCTTCTTCTTCTTCTTCTTCTTCTTCTTCTTCTTCTTCTTCTTCTTCTTCTTCTTCTTCTTCTTCTTTTTTCTTCTTTTTTTTTCCGGAGCTGGGAACCGAACCCAGGGCCTTGCGCTTCCTAGGCAAGCGCTCTACCACTGAGCTAAATCCCCAACCCCTTTCTTTTCTGTTTTCATTCCTTTTCTTTCTTTTTTTTTTTCTATTATCTATGTATCTATCATCTATTTATCTAGTATCTATCATCTATTTATCATCTATCTATTTGTCTATTATTTATCATCTATATATCTATGTATCCATCTATTATCTATCTATCGTTTATCTAGTTATCAATTATCTATCATCTATCTATGTATCCATCGATGTACCTACATATCTCTGTATCTATCTATCCATCATCTATCTATCATCTATCAATTATCTACCTGCTTGTCTGTCTGTCTATCTATCTATCTATCTATCTATCTATCTATATCATCTACCTATAATCTATTTATCTATCATCTATCTATATCTATCTATCTCTATCTATCCATTATCTATATCTATCTAGTATCTATATCTATTTATTTATCTATCAATCATCTATCTATCTAGTCTATCATCTATCATATCTATATCTGTCTGTCTGCCTATCATGTATCTAGCTATCATCTATCATCATCATCTATTTATCTATCAATCATATCTATCATCTACCTGTCTGCCTATATATCACCTATCATCTATCTATCATCTATCATCCATCTATCTATCTATCTATCTATCTATCTATCTATCTATCTATCTATCATCTATGCATCTATCATCTTTCTATCTACTATCTATATCTTTTTAGACAACCTCCTATCATCTGTCAATCATCTGTCTGTCTGTCTGTCTATTTTTGAGATAAGGTTGCTCTATGTAGTTATGGCTGTCTTAGAGCTTCCTCTATAGATCAGACTGGCCTCAAACTCAAAGAGATTCTCCTGCCTCTGCGTCCTGAATGATGAGAGTAGAATGTGCCACCAAGCCTGACTTGAACAATGAACAGGTTTTTCTTTAAAAAGATGTACTTACTGTGTGTGTGTGTGTGTGTGTGTGTGTGTGTGTGCGCGCGCGCGCTCGCGCAAGTTTGAGTGTATATGTATCAAGTGTATGCAGTGCCCTTGGAGGTCAGAAGAGGGAGTCAGAGTTACAGTTGTTTGTAACTGCCATGTGAGTGCTGGGAATTAAACTTGGGTCCTCTGTAAGTGCAGTATTTGGTCCAGACCACTGAGCCATCTCTCCAGCCACTGGTTTTGTTTTGTTTTGCTGTTTGGATACAAGGTCTCTGGCAGTGCAGAGATCCTCTAACCCTCCTGCCCACCTTCTGAGTGTTAGGGATCAAGTCCTTTGCCTTGGAAAGAACCATGGTAAGCAACCTACAGTAGATGTGTCTGAAACTGAGACCAGAGGAAGAGACCAGAGGCTGTTTCTTTCAGCTGCAAATTAAAGGCTCAACACCTTGGAGGAAAAACAAGCCACTGTCCAGGCATCAGCTGGGGAAAGGGCCTGGAGTTGGAAGGACTAAAAACAAGCAGGCGGCATCTGCTCTTGTGTTGGGTCTGTCTTCAGAGTTTAGAGGCTGGAACCCAGCAGGTAGGTGGTGTGTGTGTGTGTGTGTGTGTGTGTGTGTGTGTGTGTGTGCGCGCGCGCATTGCATGCATGTGTTTGTGCATGCATGTGTCTGGGAAGACTAGGAAAGGAGGCATGTGGCCAAGCATATAGGAGAGCTGGTCTTCTGTCTGTCAAGCCTGTAGACAATAGCTGAGTATAGCTGTGTAGGCTGTAATCCAGTGCTTGGAAAGTGTAGGCAGGAGGAATGGGTTGCAGGGCTAACCTGGGCTACACAAGCCCCCTTCCTTTTCCTTCCTTCCTTTCTTCCTTCTTTCCTTCCTTTTTGTTTTTTGTTGTTGCTGTTTGCTTTTGTTTTCATTTCATTTTGTTTCGTTTTTTTCCAGACAGGGTTTCACTGGGTAGCCCCAACTGTCCTGCAACTCATTCTGTAGACCAGGCTGGCCTTGAACTTACAGAGATGCACCTGCCTCTGCCAGCAGGTAGGTGGTGGGATTAAAGTACTGAGTACTGGGATTAAAGATGTGTGCCACCAGTGACCACAAGCCCCTATTTCAAAACCAAAACCAACAAAACAAAAACAAAACAAAAGTGAAAAACGAAAACCCATGCTGGGAGATGACTCGGAGAAGTGTCCTCTGTGCAGCCAGGAGGATCCAAGTTCAAGTCCCAGGACCCACATAGAAGGCTATATGGTGTTGTAATCCCATTCTGGAGTGGTTGGATCCCTGGGGCTAGCCTAGCCTACTAGGTGAGCTGGAGGCCAAGGAGAAAGACACTGTTTCAAAAAACTCATGAGGAATGACTTCTGACCTCTACACGCCTGCACACAGGTCTGGATCCCTCCCACCAAAAATTTTAATCACATTTATTTGTTTGTTTGTTTGTTTGTTTGTTTGTTTGTTTAGTGTGTGGTCAGAGGACACCTTGCTGGACTAGTTTCTCTCTCTCCAACACTTGGGACTAGGAGATCCAACTCAGGTCAAACCCCTTTACCCACTGAACCATCTGGCCACCTCTCAAGAAGACAAACTTTTAGTGTGCAGCGTGCAGGCACCTGTGGAGATAGAAACTTAGGGATGAAAGAGAGAGAGAGTAGAGAGAAAGGGACCCTCGCTGGGTGCACAGAGTCCCTGGGCAGATTTGGATTGGCCTAGCTTGACCGGCAGCCCCAGTCACAGCCTCTCTCTCCTGCCTGTCCAGAAATAGTTTCCGGGAACCAAGGTGCTTCCCCGCCAGCCAGCCAGCGGGGAGATAAAGCTGCCCGTGTGTGTGTCGCTTGTCTTGGCTGCCTCTCAGTTGACACCTCTGACAGGCCGCTTTGATCTCGGGTTATCAAGGCCTAACCCCAAGCCTGGCCTGCTCTGCCAGCCCCCACTTACTGGGGAAAAGGGCATTTCAGAAGGTCAGTTCGGGGAGGGACAGGCTTCTCCCTGTGCCCAACTGGCCTTGAAGCATGGGTGCTGGATGCAGGGAAGGTGCCCAGTTTTACTCTGCAGCGGTGATGGATGGGAGATTGGGGGTGGGCGGGTGGGGGTCCTGGCTGAGACACAAAGTGTTCAAACTGTGCCTATAGCGCGGAGGATACTTTACTTCATGCCCTCATGGGCCCCGAGCCTTCACCACAGATAAAGAGCCCTGAAAGCCAGAACTCTCTCCTTCCTGTCTCAAAACGGCTGCTGAGTCATTGGCTAGCCAAGTGTATGGCTCGCGAGTTTCGCTCCAGATCTGTTCCCACCCCCATCCTTCAAACCAAACTACAGTGTGGAATTGGATGGAAACAGAAAAGAGGCTTTCGGGGGTGGGGCGTGCGGCTCTGGGATTTGATGTTTCAACTCTGTTAGTCAATTATCATCACCACTATCACCATCATTATCGTTGTCGTCGTGTTTGAGACATGGTCTCAATACAGTCCGACTGACCTCCATCTGACTAGTCTCCTGCCTCAGCGTCCTGAATGCTGATGGACCAGCATACACCACCACCTTCCGGGCTCTCGTTCAGTAAGGTTAGTGTGGCATAGGGCTACTGTAGCAAAAGCTCTCAGATGGGATGTCTGAAAATGGCGGCTTTGGCTTAGCAGAGAAAGGCACCTGCCGCCAAGCCTGTTGAGTCCCATCCCTGAGACCCACGTGATGGAATGAGATCCACGTGAAGGCAGGAGCAGGCTCTGAGGCCGTAGGGGAAGTGGGGAAGCCTTGTTTCTATCTAGTGTCGGGGGTGCCTTTTTTCCCCCTTAGTGTTTATTTTTATTTTACGCGTGTGTTTATTTCTTGTGTGTGTATGTGCTCCGTGTGTATGCAGTGCCCAAGAAGGCCAGAAGAGGGCGTCAGAGTTACAGACAGATGCGAACTGCTGTGTGGTTGCTGGAAACCTGAACCCAGGTCCTGAGCCATCTCTCCAGTCCCAGCTTCTGAGGATCTTGGATGTCTCTAGAATCACAAGGGCGTCATCTACCCTCCATTTTTGGATAACATTTTCACTAAGCATCTTTTTAACATCTTCCCTGTGAGTGTTTGTCTAAATTTACTCCTTTCTGTTTTGTGGCACAGGGCATGAAGCCCAGGGCCATGTAAGTCCTAGGCAAGTGCTCTATCCCCTATCAGCTACAGGACCAGTTTCTTCCTGTTCGCTACTTTTCTCTTTCTTCCTTCCTTCCTTCCTTCCTTCCTTCCTTTCTTTCTTTCTTTCTTTCTTTCTTTCTTTCTTTTTTTTGGAGCCAGGGTCTTCCATAGTCCACGCCATCCTCAAGTTCACTATATAGCCGAGGCTGGCTTTGAACTCCCAGTTTTCTTGCCTCCACCCTCCTGGGAGCCGAAATGACAGACAAGGACCACAATGCCCTGCTTACTTTGTAGCATTTTGTTACAGTGATCTGAGGAGTTGGAGGCACCACCACTGTGATATTAGGGGGCCCTGGCCAGGGTACTGGCATGAGGAATTTTGATGTCACAAGCCCAGAAAATCACAGATGCAGTTTCTCCGTCACTAGAGGAAAGCCACATGTGTAGTCCTAGGGGGACATCGTTCTATGTTCATGTGTGCTTCTGCCGTGTGCTTACATTGTTCCAGACACTGGGGGCGGGGCCAACAGTACGTGGGATGGGGTGGGGCCAGCAGCGCATGGGATGGGGCGGGGCCAGCAGTGTGTATTGACTGGGGGCATGACCAGCAGTTCGTGGGGCGGGGGCGGGGCCAGCAGTGTGTATGGACTTGGGGCGTGGCCATCAGTGCGTGGGATGGGGCAGGGTCAGAAGTGCATGGGATGGGCTTCCCGTCTTGTAGATTCTCTTTTTGTGGAGAAACTGACCAAAGGTTGCCCAGTGAGGGAAAGAAGCAGGCAGATATGCAGACAGATGGCAGACAGACTGCAAGAGAAGAGCCCTGCGGTAATTAAGAAAGATGGCTGCTTCCTAGTCCCCAGAGCCAGCAAGTGTATCATTGCTGGGACCCTGGCAATGCACACTGCAGATGTCAAGTTACAGGTGTTGAGATGGGATCGCTTTGAATGATCCCCATTTGTCTCAGCAGCTAACAAGAAACGCATACAAGGGCTGGAGAGATGGCTCAGCTCAGCGGTGGAGAAGATGACTGCTCTTCCAGCGGCCCTGAGTTCAATTCCCAGCAACCACGTGGTGGCTCACAACCATCTGTAATGAGGTCTGATGCCCTCTTCTGGGGTGTCTGAAGACAGCTACAGTGTACATACATAAAATAAATAAATCTTAAAAAAAGAAAGAAAGAAAGAAAATCGTACAGACTTCCCACAGTGGGAAGCTTACAGAGAAAAATCACAGGATTATGCAAATGGCCTGAGGTGCCCTGTGAAGTAGGGTTGCATAGTGACTGTAGACATCACATTCCAGTACTCTGGGGACTGACACAGGAGAGCCTGGGTATTTAAGACTGAATGAGAGCTCACCACCAAAAACGCCTGTCCTAAGCTTGCAGGACAGAAGTGAAGTCCCCCTTTGAATGTAAAACTCCATGGCTTGCATATGTTATTGCTTTGGCCACCATTTTCTCTCCAAGCTTCTGTATCCCAATCTGTTAAAAATGACAACACTGGGCACTGTGGTACACACCTTTCATCCCAGAGGCAGGAGGCTCTCTGTGAATTAGAGGCCAGCCTAGTCTACCTAGGGAGTTCCAGGATAGCCAGGGTTCTGTCAAGAGACTCTGTCTCAGAAAACAAAACAAACAGCAAAACCAACCAACCAACAAGGCGGACAGTGAAGGCCACCGACAAGATCTAACTGTGGCCTGACTCACCTGGAGAGGCAGTGTGGGTCCTGGCAAAAGCTAGGCAACTGTATGCAAATGCATTTGCCTGGATTTATTCTGTGGCCCTTTCACTGCGCTTGGGTTTCCCTAGGCAAATGCTCGGATGCTCACTCCCTTACATATATGGAAATGACGCTTTTTGAACTGTGCCCATGTGGTGAGCAGATGAGTCAGGCCCACTTGATATTAGTCTTGGGCCTTTTTGACAGAAGACGGGGACACTGTACAGATGAACATCCCAAAGGCTCGCTGCTTCTAACGGGAGATGCTTGGAGGAGTTTACAACGGGCTACCCAAAGTGTGGTCCAGGGACCGGAAGCATTGATCAAGAAGCTTGAGTCCCACCTCATCAGGTCCCTTCCCTTCTCTGCCCCACTTTCCCCTCCCTTGCCTCCTTTCCATCCTTCTTTTCTTTTATCCTTTCTACATTTTGTTTTATGTGTATGGGTTCTTCCTGCATTGACCACATGCATGTGTGTAAAGCTTGCGATGGCCAGAAGAGGGCGCTGGATCCCTCGGAACTGGAATCACAGATGGTTGCGAGCCGCTACGTGGGTGCTGGGAATTGAACTCAGGTCCTCTGCAAGAGCAGCCAATGCTCTTAAAACCTGTGTTATCTCTCCAGCCCCAGCAGGTGCTCTCCTGAGACTAAACCCTAATCAGTGTGTGATGCTCTTAGTCATGAGATGCGTGTGTGAGTAGGATTCTGAGGCTTAGTGAGAAAATATTGTCACTTGATTAGCCATGTCTGCCACGGGGTAGAATCCGGGATGCGGTGATTCTGTCCCCGTACTTCCTGAAACACCTTTACAATTCTTCTATGAAAATGGAGATGAAGAATTATGTGGGGCGAGACACGCCTGCAATCCCCTCACCTGAGAGACGGAGGCTCGTGAAGGGAAGGTCGTCTGTTTGCTGTAGAGTGAGTTTGGGCTGTGCGGGACGCAGTTTAAAAGAAAAGGGAAAAGGAAGAGAGAAAGAGAGTGAGTAAGGGAGGAAGGAGGGAGAGGGAAGGAAGGGAGGGGAGGGGAGGGAGAAAGGGAGGGAGAGAAGGAATAAGGGAGGGAGGGAGCACAGGGAGAAACTGGATTCATTAATAGAGGTAAAGTCAGGAAGAGATGAGAGAAGGAATTTCTGGTGTTCCAAGCGTGTTCCAAGCATGTTCCAAGCATGTTAGTGCCAAGGTTCTGTGGAACATTTCTGGGGACACATGTGTCTGAAAACCAGAACCAACAGAAACAATCAGAACCAACAGTGCTGTGGTCTTCCAGAATATCTGAGACAAAGAAAGGGCACTGGCAAAGCTGGCGAAACCCACAGCTGGAGAACCCAATTTCAGTCCAGCATCTTCCCTTTTCCTCGAGGCCACAGAACACATGCATGGGTCCCTTTCCTTGTGCTTTGCAACAGGGTCTTGCTATGCAGCCTGGGGCAGGACTTGAACTCGGATCCTCTTGTCTCATTCTCCCGAGTTTGAGAAACATGACACCACCGCATGAATGGGTTAAGAAAATGTTTAATCGCCCCTCAGCCTGGTTCTCTCAGATGTCCTCAAAGGTGCTCCAGACTATGAATTCCAGTTCAAGAAGGAAGAAGATAAAAGCTGAAATCGGGGGGAAAAAAAAAAGAATTGCTGATAGCCCATGGACGGACCAATCCTTTAATTCCTGAGACATTCTGGGAGTAGAGAGCTGGGAAAAATAAAACACATTAAAAATGCAGGAGGGACCCTGGCGGTGGGGATGATGGGAGATAAGCACCCTTCCCCCACAACACACTTCAGTCCACGGATTTCCTCTTCCCCCTCAGTCCCAGGCTGTGTATAAATTCTATGCAAATGTGTTTACTTTGTGCTTTATTTCAGTTGGAGTCACTCGGCTGTCAGGACCTATATCAACATGTCAGCCGCTTGAACAAACAAGCGTTTCGAGTGGAAATATTTCAGATAAACAGACATGATGTTATGACATATCACCCCCGCCCCCAACCCTGGAAAAGGCGGCAGGAGACCAAGGAGAAGAAGAGGGAGGCAAAGCCACAGGGAGATCTGGTTTCTCTGGCTGAGGCCCCGAGGGTCAGCTGTAAATAAAATAGGTTTTTGATTACTTGCGGTGTGTGTGTGTGTGTGTGTGTGTGTGTGTGTGTGTGTGTGTGTGTGTATGGGGGTGGCGTGTGTGGGGTTTTGTCGGCTGAAGAGGAGGCCTGCTTGGCAGGTACCCTGAGATTCTCCCTGGTGTCCCTGTTGAGACCAAAGAGGACATGGGAGCAGTGAAAAGAACACAACCCTAACAGATTAATTGATAGTGTGCTGAGTGTGACAGCTGACTGCAGACCCCTCCTCCTCTTCCTCCTTCTCCCCCCTTTCCTCCTCTATACAGACTTTGGGCTCCTTGTAAACAGCCTTCAGAGGAGGTATAAAAAGAAGTTTCTATTCTGTGTGGGGACACACATGGCAAAGGAATGACCAACATGTGGAGTTTATTCTCCTGTTCTCTTACACGATATATTTTAACTTTGTTTGACTAATTAATATGTGTGTGTGTGTGTGTGTGTGTGTACACACCCACTATGGCACCCTGAAGGGGTGGGGCTGATTCTCTTTTTCTATCATGTGGGGAACCCAACTCAGGTTGTCTGACTTAGTTAGCATTAGGTGTCTTTACCCACTGAGCCATCTCTCTCTCACCTGATTTCTCTGAAAATTCGAGACGGAGTGGCAATATGTAGCCTCCTCAAGACTAGCCTGGGCCAGGAGACACTGTTATAAACAACAAACAAATAAACAAGCAAACAATTTTAAACATAAGTACTACACAGGCTAGTTTAATAAGCTAGAATATGTTTGGAGAGTCTGGAGTGATGTCTCAACCGTTAAGAGCAGGAACTGCTCTTGCAGAGGACCAGAGTTTGGTTCCCACCACCCACGTTAGGCTACTCACAGTGTCCTATAATAGCAGTTACAAGGGATCCAACACCTTGGGTACCTGCCCTTGTGTATGCAGACTGCCACATAAACACACTAAAAATAATAAACATTAAATCCAAGAAAGCCGTATCTGGGTAAATCTATTTTCTCATTCAATTCATTATCTCCTCCTTTTCCTCATCCCCACTCACATAGACACTGTGTTAGGCTCTGAACAAAAGATAACACGCTTCATTAAAACGCCCGCCGCTGGCTGGCTTCATTCAAACTTGCCTGCAATCCCCGTTCTCAGGAGGTAGAGGCAGGAGGATTGTGCGTCCATGGTCACTGGGCTCAACTGGAACACGGGCATATGTGCAGGCAAGACACTCATACACATAAAACAAGAATACATAATTTTGGGGTTGGGGATTTAGCTCAGTGGTAGAGCGCTTGCCTAGCAAGCGCAAGGCCCTGGGTTCCGTCCCCCAGCTCCAAAAAAAAAAAAAAAAAAAAAAAAAAAAAAAAAAAAAAAAAGAATACATAATTTTTTTTAAAAAAAGATTGAAATAAAAATAGCTACATTTCCAACCTATTACACACTGTCCACTCTGTTACTCTGGGTCCTTTCCATTCCCAATGAGAACCCTGTAGGTTGGAGTTATTCATCTATTGAGGGAAAGGGGATTTAGTGATAACCAGAGAGGTTGGGTGGCATGGCTTCAGCCACACAGCTGGGAGGCAAGACAGCTGGATTTCACTCTCTTGTCTCCTTCCAGACTCAGTCTTCCTGCTGATGCAGGGGGCGTTTGAACCTGAGGGAGACTTTGTAACAGTGTTGCATTTGGAGATCATCCGGGCAAGTTAGCCAGCACCGAGGGCGACCTCATCTGCCGCCGAAATCAATTTAAGGAAACAAAACAAAACAAAACAAAACATGCTTGTCCAAATGAGAGACTGGGCAGCTGCCTCCGGGGTGCGCTTAAGATGTTGCCATGTCCTTGGCTCCCAGAAATCTCTCCCCTGAACACCTGTCACACGGCCTCAAATTCCACCAACCTAAGAGTATACCGCTGTGCTTCCATTAAGGAGTGTTTTGGGGACATGGTTTAAATGTGGACAGGATGAGGTCACAGCTACACCCTTCTTCGAGTCCTTTCCCAGTCAGGCACCTAGCTTTTGGGGGGATGGCCTCAGTGCAGAGCATGGGGAGAAGGGGAGAGAGGATGCTGGGAAGTCAGCAGTCCTGAGACAAAGCCTTGGACTCACAGTTCTGTTGGAGACGGTGACTTCCATGTTCCCCAGAGACCCGACCTCAGGAGGCTCCACCTGTCCCTCTGCCAAGTTCGGCTGGTGTGCTTTAGGCTAGACCCCTAAATAGCCATGATTGGAGAGGGGGAGCCGCCTGCTTGTCACAAGACTGTTGAGTGTCCCAGCTGCCATTCGGCAAAGTCCTGAACCTCACGGAGTCACGTTCCTTAGCTCCCCTTTCCATGATTACCCCACCTGTGGGATGATCCGCTCAACATCTTTCCCGAAACCGACCCACTTCAGAGGATACCAACATCTATTTTGAGGCTGGCCGGCTTGGATTTTCCTCACCAAGAAGGTTGGTAAAACTCATGAGACAAAACAAATGTCAGTGACAAGCTTAGTATTTTCACTGTCCCTTTAAGTTTTTCATCAGTTTATTTGCTCATGGTGTGTGTGTGTGTGTGTGTGTGTGTGTGTGTGTTCACAAATGCTCATACATGTGTGTCTGAGTGTGTGTGTGGTGGCCATGTGTACTCAGAATATCTCATGGGAATCAGTTGTCCCTTTCCACCATGTGGGTCTGGGATGAAGCTCAGGCTTGGTGGCAAGTGACTTTTAAATGACTTTTACCTGATCAACCAAGTTGTCTGCCCTCTGCTACACACACACACACACACACACACACACACACATACACACACACTCACACCTACCCACACACTCACACACATTCATATACTCACATACACTTATACATTCATATACTCACTCCCACACACCCACACACACACTCATACACTCACACACTCATACATTCATATACTCACACCCACACCCACTCATACACTCATATACTCTGACAGTCACGCATACCCACACACATTCACACACACATACATTCTCATATACTCACACACACTCATCACTCACACACACACACTCATACACTCTCACACACACTCACACACATTCATATGCTCACACACATACACACTCATATACATTCATACACTCACACACACTCACATACACCCTCACACACACTTGAGACACGTTGTCTTTGCATAGCCCTGACTGTCTTAGAATTCACTCTCTAGACCAGGCTGTCCTTGAAGTCCCGAGTGCTGGGATTAAAGGTACACAGCAGTACTGCTGGCCCATACAGCCCCATATGAATATATTTTTGACACTCCTCTGCCCTGTGTTGCTTCCCATCCTTCTAGCCAGGTGAGTTTGCAGCACAAATGCCCTCCATCCAAACTCTTGTCATCTTACGTTACTTCAGAGGTCCGTGTGAGTCATGATCTTTATAGCTGGAGTTATGGAAAGTGCTATTTTTATCCTCGTAGCTGTTTGATCCAAAGATGAGCTGGGAACCCATGCGGTTACACTACCAAGCTTTCAAGAAGACGAAATGCTATGTGGGCAATTGCTTTCTGTTTTTTAAAATGTCATGCTCAGTGCCGTGACACATGCCTGTAGTCTCAGAACTTTGGAGGCTGAGACAGGAAGATTAAGTTCAAGGCCAGCCTGGGCTACATAGCAATAGTGTATCTGAAACTAACACAGGGTAAAGAATCTGTAGACTTTGATGACTCGGGCTCCAAAGCTTTGATTGGAGGCCACTCCTGAGTCCTCTCTGGGTCTTCATCTCCTCACCTATGAAAGAAGAGCATATTGTTGCTTTAAATCTACAAGTTCCCATAGACTCCGGAACTTGGAATTGAAGTCAGAGCCCCACACGTGCCAGGCAAAGTGTTCTGCTGCAGAACTTCATCCTTAACTTTTTACTTACTCTTTATTTAAGACAGTGTCCAACCTGCTCCTGAACTCACTCTGCAGTCCATGCAGGGACAGAACTTGTAATTCTCCTGCCTCTGCCTCTCAAGTAGCTGGGACAACAGGTCTAGGACACCAGGCCCATTGGTGGGATAGTAGGCCTTCTGGGATGGAGAGATGGTTCTGGGTCTGGAAGTTCCTCTCCCATGCAGGTAAGAACCTGACACAGAGTTGCCTGATAGGGAGCAAATGTTTCATTGTCTTTCCCTACAGCCACAGAACAATGTAACCACATCACTGATTCCAACAAACAGGTTCTCCTGCCTCACCAGATTCTCCCTCCCGTCCTTGGAGAAGGGCTGGTTTGTTTTGTTTTTTTTTTTTTTTTTTTTTTTTTTTTTTGTTTTTTTTTTTTTTTTTTTTTTTTTTTTTTTTTTTTTTGCAAGGATCTTTCTGTTCTGATATTTTGAGTAGATGGGTTTGTACTCTGTGGTCCCACTGTGTGTATGGCATCTTTGAATTAGCACATTTTTTGACACTTTTTTTGGGGAGAGTGTGGCCAAGTCATATTTCACCGTGTGGCTCCAGCGTGTTTTGTTTATCCATTTCTTTGCCCCCCCCCCCGCTTTTGGCTGTTGTCAACAAATAGGAAAGTTCATGGATAAACTCTTACATGGTTATACCCCGTCCTCCCATACTCCTTCCCCTTCCTTCCCTTTCCTCCAGACCCCCTTCCTTCCCCTTTTTCTTTGCTTGACTTCCCTTTCTCCCTTTTCTCCAGGTTCTTTCCTTTTTCTTTTCCTTTTTTTTTTTTTTTTTTTCAAGATCTCTTAATGTAGCTCAGGCTGTCTTTGAACTGTGTGTGTGTGTGTGTGTTTACGTGTCATGTGTGGAGGTTGGAGGTTGACTTTGAGATGTCTTTCTCAACTGCTCTTTTTTTTGTTTTTGAAGTGGGGGGAGAGGGACAAGAAGGAGGAGGAGGAGCAGGAGGAGGAGGAGCAGGAGGAGGAGGAGCAGGAGGAGAGAGCAGGAGGAGGAGGAGCAGGAGGAGGAGGAAGGGAGAGAGAGAGAGAGACAGAGACAGAGACAGAGAGACAGAGAGACAGAGATTCTCTGGGAAGCCCTGGCTGTCCTGGAACTCACTCTGTAGGCCAGGCTGGCCTCAAACTCAGAGATCTCTGCCCCCTGAGTGCTGGGATTAAAGGCTTGCACCACTCCTGGCTGGTTGTGGTTCTCTACAGTAAACTCTTTCCGGTGTATCACTTCATTTTTTTGAGACAGGGTCTCTCACAGAACCTAAGGCTCACCATTTAAGCTGGACTTGCTGACCAGTGAGCCCCAGGAGCCCCTGTCTCCACCTGCCCCTCATTATTTGGGTCACGGGCATAACTGCTATACCCGATTTTTCACCTGAGTCCCAGGGATTCAAACTCAGGTCCTCAGGATTGTTCCCCTCCCCAGCCCCAGTCTTTGAATTCTTGGTTCTTTGTCTCAGACACTCAATAGATGAGACCTTAGGCTGGCACTACCATGCTGGGTCGCGCAATAACTCTCTGTTTAACTCAGTAAAGATCATCCCAGAAGGCCTTCCCACAAGTGTGGGTTCGCATGCTTAGAGGGACATGGTTCCAAGCTTTCAATCAGAATTCCAGGAGGATTATCAAAGGGCTGGGAGTGTAGCTCAGTTGATGGAGTGCTTGTCTATCACGAACGAGGTCGTGGTTCCATCTCCAGCATCTCTAATCCCAGCACTTAAGAGGTAGAGGCTGGAGGAAGATCACGGAGGTTTAACTCACCCTCAAGAACATAGAGGGTTTGAGGCCAGCCTGGGCTCCATGAGACCCAATTCTGAGAGAAGAACGGAGAGCAGAAGGGTTAGAACAGCTGTCTCTCTAGGTCCTTTGAGATCTCTCCTGGTGGGAGGGTCTTCGGATTTTTTGGCACGCACACGAAGCAGCCATACAGGATGGGAGCAGAATCTTTTCCCTCCCCAGTGGTGGAGGCACAGGAGGGAGGGTTGGGGCCAAGCAACCATAACTGGGCAGAGGGAGCCAGGCTGAATCTTGGAGGTGGTCTTATATTTTTCCAGGCTCTCTTGGCAGGGTCGGGCTGGCTGAGGCAGCCTCTTCCTCTGGAAGTGCTCGTGCTTGGCAAGGCTTGTCTGGGGCCCCACTCCCATGAGCCGCAGATGCGCTTCATTGCTCTGATTACTGCAAAAAGCGGTGGCCGGGGCCCAGGGCACGTCCCAGGATCACTTAGGGCCCCAGGGAAAGCGGGGGAGTCCTTGCAGAGGGTCAGCCTGCACACACCCCAGGAGCAGGTGCTCCGCGAACTCCTCTCACAGGCCTGCCAAAACCGTCCACCCGCGAGGTGAGGCAGCACGCACGCAGCCCAGCTATTTCATCCTGGAGCCTCTGGGGAAGCAGCTGGCAGGGGCAGCCCAGGGCATGTGCGGTGGCCTGTGGGATGTGGGCTGAGGACTCTGGCTGACCCTAAGCCCTTCATCTTCATGCAATCTGCTTGTGTGCCCGGTTGTAGATTTTCCGGGCACCTTCTTAGGAGAGAGGGCAGGCAGGATCCAGTTTCACGGCCTATTCAGAGAGCAAAGTGTAGCCTGGGCCCGGGCATTCCCGGGCCCAGCATCACTGCCGTTACTGTGTTATTTATGGTGCCCTCCTGACTCCCGCCGCTATTAGGCCTCCGGGTGGGGCACCATGCACTCATGCATCCATCAATCAGCCCACTGCAGCCTGTGTGGAGTAGAGGGTATCTGTTTCTCTTGCAGCAGGGCCCCAGCCTTGTCCTAGAAACAGCACGAATAGGACTGGGAATATGGTTCAGTGATGAAGCATTTCCAAAGCATGCACAAAGCCCTGGGTTCAAACCCCAGTACCTCCAATAAAACCGAACCCTGCAAAAAGGAATTACTCTACGTAGCTACCTGTATTGCTTCCCTCCCTTTTACGTTTAATATGCATTTTATTTATTTATTGTGTGTGTGGGCAGGTTCCCTCCTTCCACGATGTGGGTCCTGGGGATCCAAGTCAGGTCATCAGACTGGTTGGCAGGCATCTTCATCCACCCAGGGAGCCATCTTTCTGACCCAATCTTGCCCTCCCACTTTGAGACAGTCTCTCAACGTTGCCCTGAATAGCCAGAAACTCACTCTGTTGACCAGGGTGACCTTGAACTCACAGAGATGCTTTTGCCTCTGCCTCCTGAGTGGTGTGTGTGTGTGTGTGTGTGTGTGTGTGTGTGTGTGTGTGTGTGTGTGTGTGTGTGTGTGTGTGTTAAGAGTGTATGCCACTCTGGTCAGCAGTGTCTGCTTCTTAAGTGTAAAGTTTGATGATGTTAAATTTCTTCTCTTCCTCCTTTCTTTCCTCCTCCTCCTCCCCCTCCTCCCTCTCCTTCCTCCTCCCCTTCCTCCTCTCCTCCTTCCAGTCCTCTACCCCTTCTCCAATCCTTTCCCCCTCCTCTCTTCCTCCCACTCCTTCCCCCTCCTCCTCTCCTCCTTTCTTCTTCCTTTGCTTCCTCTTCTCTTCCTCTTCTTCCTCTTCTTTCTCCTCCTTCTCCCTCTCTTCCTCCTTCTCCTTTTTTAGATAGGGTGTCACAGCAAAGGCTGGCTGGTGGGATAGGAAGTAGAGGTGGAACAATCCTCAGAGCCTTGTGTGCCAGCATCAAACGACAAGGACCTGGTCTGAAAACAAGCTAGAAGGTGAGGACTGACGTTTGAGATTGCTCTTTGACCTCAGTCACCATATCACAGATCTCCCCTCCCGCAACACACAGACAGACACATAAAATGTGACAATATCATTTTATGTTCCAGTAGGCCCTTTGCTTTGAAAGGTCTGGAAGGAGTCGCAGCCCTTGTGTTCTCTCAGGGAGAAATTCAGAGACACTGTCACACTGGGTGTGGTGTGGGATGCTCACGCACACACGTCCACACGTATCCATGCACGTGTGCATGAAGGCACAGCAGCCTCAGCCTGCTGACTGACTGTGGAGGCAGTCGCTCTTCTGTGGGTCAGCTCCTGAGGGACAACTTGAGCTCCAGCCCACGTTTCTTGAGTGCAAACTTGGGCAAATGGGTAAGACACCAGGTTGTGCTCCAGAAGTCTCTGGTAGGTGGAATAAATGGGAGAAACCTATGTTTTCAAACATACCATGATGGCCATGCTAATCCAATCTGACAGGTTCTAGACTCACCTGGGAGATGGGCCTCTGGGTGTGCCTGCGGTGGATTATCTTGACATTAATTGATATGGGAAAGACGTAGCTTGCTTGTGGGCAGAGGATCCTGGGCTCTAGAAAGTGGAGAAAATGTTCTCTGTGTACTGACTATGTATAAGATGTGAACACTGCCTGAACCACCATGATGGATTGTGCTCTTGAACTGTGATCCAGAGTAAACCCTTTCTTCCTTAGGATGCTTTTGTTTGGGGAATTTTATTACAGGCACATGAAAGGAAACACACACACACACACACACACACACACACACACACACACACACACACACACACAGAGGACCGGAGAGGGGGGGAGTACAGAAATGGTCTGATTTTGGTATTAGTATTTTTTTTTTATATTAATTGATTCTTACCTTGTATCCTACAACATGTTTAATTTGTTTCATTTTATCCTGATTCTCATTATTTCTATGGGATTTCTTTTTCTTGTTAGTATTATAGAGTCATTGTTTTTTCCCCCTCTCTGCTGTATAATTAATGTTCCATTGAACGAATACACCACACTTAAGAGCTGTCCCGTCAATGGTGCACATGCATGTGATTCGTTCTAATTATTCATTATATACACAGAATTAGAAATATTAACCCATTATGCTCTGCTAACATCATCTGTCCCTGTAAGTTAAATTGCATACATCCGTGTGGGTGTGTGCACGTGAATGCAGGTCCCTGCGGAGGCCAGAAGAGGGTGCCAGATGCCCTGGAACTGGAGTTACAGACAGCTATGGGATGTCATGTGGGTGCTGGGAATTAAAGACAGGTCCTCTGGAAGAGCAGCCTGCACTCTTAACCACTGAGCCATCTCTCCAGCCATGACGTTATTTTATTTGTGTGCGTGCATGCATGTGCACGAGTGTGTATATCTTCATGTGTGTGTAGATGCCAGTGGAGGCCGGAGGTCAACACGGAGGTGTTCCAACTGCTTCTCCAACCTTATCTTTTGCATCAGGGTCTCTCACTAAACCTACAGTTTGCTGATTCACTTAGGCTGGCAGGGCAGCAATCTCTGAGGATCCTCCTGTCTCTACCTCTTCTAGAGATTGAACTCAGGTCCTCAGCACGTCACGCACTGAGCCATCTCTCCTGTTCTAAGCAGCTGTTGTTGTTGTTATTACTGTCAGGGTTGTACTTTGTAGCCCGGGCTGGCTTTGAACTTACGTTCTCCCGCCTCAACCACCTAAGTACTAGACTTGTAGGAGTACACCTTGCCCACCCAGGCAAGGTGGGCGACATGTGGACTTTAACCCACTGTGTCCTGCTGAGGTCGTCCTGTTCCTGCAAGTGCGGGGGTCACGTGGCACATGTGTCCCGTGGTTTTCATAATCTGTGTGCTCCTTTCAGGATGCGACTTCCACCCATGGAATTCTGACAGTGACTCTTAGATGGGGCTCAGGTCTCACACCGATGCTCCGACCAAGCTGCAGGCTCCCGGAGCTGACCCATTTCCAGCCTTGGTTGGTGCCAGCCTGCCCGCTGGGGCCGCCTGTTGCAGTTCGCATGGGACCACATGGATTGAGGTCACGGAGCAGATGGTAGTAACTTTCAGTTGGGAGATTCCAGGCTACACTGGAACAAGTGACCCGGACATAAAAGCACACACATCGGCGTCCCCTCTCGCCATTTGGCCCATGGCTCTGGGATCTGTGCCTTCCCAGTGCCTGTGTGGCTTCTTCTCAGAGACCGGGCTGGCCTCTTAGGCATCTTAAGCTTCCAGAAGCAGGAAGGAAATGTGCATCGCACAGGCAGGAAAGGCATCTTGGTGGCTCGCAACCCTGCCCTACCTTTTGGAGAGTGCTCTGAGCACCCGGGAGAGCTCAGCTCATTAGTGGATGCTATTCTTAGGTTATCATTGATACCATTTTGCAGATTGAGACGTGGAAGAAGGAGGAGGATGACCCAGGGACTCAGAGTACCTGTGGGGCTGAGAGGACTTCCGGCAGCCCTCCCTAAATACAGAGGCGATGGGAGGGAGCATGGAAATATCGAATGACATAAAGTTTAAAAACAAAGTCATAAAGCAAACATGCTACTCTTAAAACAATGGGCTGGCAAGATGGCACTCAGGTAAAGGAGCTTGCCACCAAAGCTGACAACCTGGGTTCAGTCACTGGAACTGCATAGAAGTTCAGGATGAATTCCTTCTAGGTGCCCTCTAACCTCTATGCTACTCACAGCTATGCTCACACTGCCACACACACCTACACTCACACACACCAGGCACACCACAATACACACACATATACACACAACCACACTCACACATATACATACACACAGTTGTACACATAGACACATACACACAAACACATGCACACACACAGACACACACAAATCTACATACCAGACACACCACACATACATACACATACACACACATACATCACATGTACACACATACACTCACATAACAGACACACCACACACACATACAAACACATGCATAATATACACACACTCACACAGACACACAGGCGCACACACATATATACACAGATGTATACACAGATACACATAGACATACACAGACACATGCACAGATACATACAAACTCACACAGACACATGCACACACAGACACACAAACTCATACGCCAGACACACCACACATACACACACATACACACAAACACATGCACACACATATTATACTCACATACACAGACACACAGACACACAGGCACACACACAAACACACAAACTCTCACACACAGACACACAGGCATACACACAAACGTACATGCAGGCACACACATGTCAAATAAATTTAGTTAAAAATTGCTACTATTAAAATACCCCCAGACAATTTTTTAAAAAAATGTTGTGACATCATAGCCCTGCCTCTTTCAGAGTTTGGTTCACAGATTATCTTAAAAAGTCAGAAGGAACCTCCGACCCTGTACGAATACATATGTGTATTTATCCACTCTTGACTTTATATCCTCCAGGACTGACTGTGCCACAGGGCAGGGAGAAGTTCTCTATGACCATTCAATGAATGAATGAATGAATGAATGAATGAATGAATGAATGAATGAATGCAGGGATCATAGAGTCCTGGCTAAGATCTAGCTTGATGCAATCATAGAGAATAATATCCAAAAAGGAAGTGTTCTTTCAGTATCTTCATTATGAGGAAGTCAGTTGTGCCCATTCTACAGATGGGGAAGCTAAGGCAGAGCTCTCAAGACCTAAAAGGATCTATGTAAAATCTCAGGTAGCATGGCTGTTATCAAGGAGTGCTCCAAATAGAGTTGGCAACATGTGATAGGTGGGTATGTAGCTGAGAGTTAAGGGTTAGCGAGATGGCTCAGGGGGCAAAGGGACTTGCCTCCAAGCATGAAGACCTGAGTTCAATCCCTGAGGCCCACAAAAGGAGAGAGTTAACTCCCATGGGCTATCCTCTAACTTCCATGTGTGCACCATGTCGCTTGTATGTGCCCAGTAACAAATAAATAAATGCTATAAGATAAAAAAAGAGAAATGTTTACACGTGGAAGAGAACCCACAGTGTTTCCTGAATCAGTACAAAGACCATCTTTCTGGTTCCACGTCCGTCTGAGAGATGGGAAACCCTTCCATGAGAAGCACTTAGGACCTCTCTCCAGGGTGCCAAAGGCCCAGAGGGCAAGATGGGGAGGTTTGGAGACAGCAGCTTGAGGGCTCTGTCACAGGAGTCAGGAGGGAGACAGATGAACACTGGTGCTCTGCTCACCGTCTCCTTGCTATTCACCCTGGGACCCTACGTCAAAGGATGGAGACGCCCACAGTGAGGGTGAGTGTACCTGCCTCAGTTCATCTCGTCTACAGCCCACCTCACAGACACCCCCACATCTATTTCCATGGTGATTTTTAACCTCATCAAACCAGTCATCAAGATGAATCATCACAGAACAGGGAGGTGTTTATTGTTTATTTGTGTGTAAGAGTGTATGCATAGGTGTGTGTGCGTGTATATATGTGTATATATAGGTGTGTGTATGTTTGTGTGTATGTGTGTGTGTGCATTTGTGTATGTGTAGGTGTGTTTGAGTATGTGCATGTAGGTGTGTATATGTTTCTGTGTGTGCATGTTTGTGTGTGTATGTGTGTGTGTGTGTGTGTGTGTATGTGTGTGTGTCTACACAAGAGTGCAGGTACCCACGGAAGCCAGTGACATTAAATTCCCTGGAGCTAGAGTTACAGGTGGGTGTGAACCACCTGACGTGGGGTAGTGGGGATTGAACATGTGTCCTCTGTAAGAGCAGCAAGTGCTCTTAATCACTGAGCCGTCTCTTCAGCTGAGGGAGGAGTGAGCAAGGGCGAGATTCCTAGGTGGTACACCTCTCTTTTCTTCTTTTACCTCATTGTCTGGCAAGTATCTGCTGACCACATTCTTGCCTAGAGAAGCCCTGGACCTCAATGTCAGAAGGTCTGTGGTTGGATGGAGCTTCTCTTGTGCTGGCCATGGTATCGTTACTCCGAGGCACCATGGGTGGGATGTACCTTGGTGCACAGTAGGTGCTCATGCAGAAAATACCACGTAGTGAACAGGAGCTAGGATCCAAGACATTTGTCCCAGTGTCTATGGGATCTTTCTTAGGGTGCAACACAGAGCCTTTTCTTCCCGATAGAAGGACAGAAACCGGTGATTGGAAGCTAATGGCAGGGCTGGTGTGTCCCAGCCTGCCTCTGTAGCGGCACTTTCATGAACAGTGCTCCAAGGCCTTCTCCAGCCCCTGGCTAAAGGCAGGACCAGACCCAGCTCAACCCTAATGGTACTAATCCCTCCATAAACGGCCTTTCATCCCTGCGTCAGGCAGAACTTAATAACCACCATCCCCAACCCTACTCCGCCCAGACCTCCATTTATCAGCAGAGTTATGAGCCTAGATATTTTCTGCCCTAGGGGAGAGACTGTGGCACCAGAGGGCTTAGGAACATGCCCCAGGCTCTGCTACAAGCCAGACCCCAGAGTCTGGTCCCTAAATTAGCATCTTCTGATGGCCTGAAGTCCCCTACCCCCAACACCAGGAAGGCGCAAAAGGATTTCTTTCTTTCTTTCTTTCTTTTTTTCTTTTCTTTTTTTCGGAGCTGGGGACCGAACCCAGGGCCTTGCGCTTGCTAGGCAAGCGCTCTACCACTGAGCTAAATTGCCAACCCTGAAGGATTTCTTATTTTGTTATTTGTTAGATTAATGAATGGGTTGATTGAGACAGGGTCTCATGTAGCTCAGGTTAGCTTCAGACTCATCATGAGGCAGATGATGACCTCGAATGTCTGATCCTTCTGTCTCTAGTTCCCACGTGTTAGTGTGGGATTCCCATGCCCTGTTTATAGGGGGCTGGGGGATCAAACTCGGGGCTTTCTGCATTTATTTACTTTTCTTTTTGAGATAGGGTTTTCTCGTGTAGTCCCTGCTGGCCTTGAACTTACAATTCGGTATTAGCTCCCCAAGAATCAGCATTAAAGATGTCACCTCCCTTTCATGAATGGGATGCAGGATCTCATTAAATGTCCACTTGTGGCTGTCACTGTGCTGCTGCTTAGGGTACAGGGACCGACAGGAGAAGCAAGAAAGTCAGCTCTCGGATGTCAAAGTCTACCAGAATAACAGCAACAGCAACAGCAACAACAACAACAGCAACAACAGTAACAACAACAGCAACAACAGTAACAACAGTAACACCAACAGCAACAACAGTAACAACAGCAGCAGCAGCAGTAGCAACAACAACAACAACAACAACAGAAACAGCAACAGCAACAACAATGGCAACAGAATAAAATAGCAGGTAAGTAATTAAGCAAGATACTTCAAGCTCAAAGCAAGCAAGCAAACACCTCCAAAAATCAAACTTCAGCAATCATGTAAGGGTGTCTATGAAGCAGAATCCAGCTTTTTCAAGCCACAGCTGTGGAGACTGAGGCAGGAGGATGGTGAGTTTGAGGCCAGTCTGGGATCCACAGCAGGACTGTCTCAGAGCCAACAGGGTAAAACAGGTGTTGAGGAGATCTGGGAGATGGACACAGAGGTCTTCAGTTCAAGGTCATTTCAGAAGTTTGAGAGCAGCGTGGGATGCATGATACCCTGGTTTTGCTGTTTTTGTCTGTTCTTTTTGTTTCGTTTTTCCAACAACAAGTTTTATTTGTATCTTGAAGTCTCCAAAACTCCATTCCCAAGTCCACCCACCCATCCATCCATCCACCCACCCCCCACCCATCCACCCATCCACCCACCAATCTACCCACTGACCTATCCATCCATCCATCCATCTATCCACCCACCCACCCACCTACTTATTGATCAATCCATCATCCATGCATTTATCCATCCATCTCCTGACCAGTCCATCCGTCCGTCTAGCCACATCTCCATCCATTCAACCATTCTGTCATCTATCTACCAACCCCACCCACTTACCCATCTATCCACACAGGCGTCCCCTCCACTCATCCCTCCATGTCCAGTCCATGCACCCCATGCCCGCCTTTTACCCATCTGCCTCATTTCCTCGCTGCAAACATGCTGGACCCCATGTTCCTCTCTGAAAAACCTGCTTTCGTCCTGCCACCCATTACCTCCCCTCCCCACCAAGCTCTAACCTTGTATATTCAAGCATTCTCTTGTCTGATCACCCTTCAACCAAATGGGGGATTTCCCTTTTTCTTTTACATCATCTGCTGTCTTTCTTTCAACAGGGTCTGCCTGTCTGTCTATCTATCTATCTATCTATCTATCTATCTATCTATCTATCTATCTATCTATCTATCTATCTCCATCCATCCATCCATCCATCCATCCATCCATCCATCCATCCATCCATCTATCTATCTATCTATCTATCTATCTATCTATCTATCTATCTATCTATCTATCTATCTATCTAATCACCTATCCTATCCCTGGTTGGCTTAGAACTCCTAGCAATCCTCCTGCCTCAAGCTCTCAGCACTGGGATTCTGGCTTGCACCACCCCCTAGCTGCATCTCCTCCCTGTTCTTGGATCCACTGCCTCCTCATGACTCCTCAGTAGCCCACAGGTTACATGTGTGCTGTAAAACTCGTCTTTCTTGTTTATTGTGTACACTTTGCTGACTCTCCAGTGGACTATGAATTCGATGTTGGAGGACATTTCTCTGCGACCTTTATTGATGTGCTCCCAGGCACCCGGGAGATATAACAGATACTTGCTGGAGGCCGAGAAATCAGGCCAATGTCTCCGTTCATGCTTCCTACTTGTTACTGCGGAGTCGGACCAAACTTTTCTGGGATAGCTTTCTTTTTATCCAGAGCCTGCACAGCTGACTCCTACTACTGTGCCCTTAAGAAATGCGCTGAACTTTCCATGCAAGCTGTGGTCTTGGCTCTTATAGACTCTTCGTCCTGCTCAGGAAAACCCGAGGCCAAGGAGGGGAAAAAGTGAGCACTTCACACATTCATCTTCAAAGCACTTAATAAACGCTCAAGTAATTAATTCCCCCTGCTCCCTGGGAAGTGGGTTTTATTGTTGTTGTGTTGGCAACAGGGAAATGAGTGTGCTGTTGAGGTCCCATCTTTTCCCAGGCCTGCAGAGCGAGCTGTGAGCGATGCCAGAACAGCCTTGGCACCCGTGGAGTTTCTGGCCAGGAGGCCTGCTGGCTGCCTGTTGGTGGACAGAGGCATGCAGTTGGATGGAAAAGAGTTTTAGACAGGCTGGGGATGAAGTTGTACTGAGAACCGGGAGCTTATGAAGCTGTGAAACAGGAGGACATCCCTGGATAGGACTTGGTCCTGCGTTTTCAGGTTGAAATTGGGGCTTCCTGTTGCAGGCCTGGAGTTCACAGGAAATGAAGTGACTTCATCCTCCCTGGATGATTAGGATCCCTTTCTAGCCCTCTCTCTCTGTCTCTCTGTCTCTCTGTCTGTCTCTGTCTCTGTGTCTCTGTCTTTGTCTCTGTCTCTGTCTCTGCCTCTGTGTCTCTCTGTCTCTGTCTCTGTCTGTCTCTCTCTGTCTCTCTGTCTCTCTGTCTCTCTGTCTCTCTGTCTCTCTCTCTCTGTGTGTGTGTGTGTGTGTGTGTGTGTGTGTGTGTGTGTGTGTGTGTGAATACCCCTTCACGTTTGACACAGGGTATATGTAGCACTCAGGCAACATTTTTCAGAAATCAGTTCTCAGTTCTTTTCTTCCCCCCGAGTGGGCTCAAACTCAAGTGGGTCATGCTCTGTGATTGAGCCTTCTCACCCACCCTACTTCACTCCTCAGTGGCTGAGCCTTTTAGAATACCCTCCTTTATTCCAGAAACACTTGCCTATTTGGAGCCCAGTGTGGTGGTTCCTGTCTGTAATCCCTGCAGTTGGGAAGGTACGGCATGACAATTATGAGGTCAAGGTCAGCCTGGGCTATATTACAAGATTTTTGTCTCAAAAAAAAAAATCAACGAACCAAACAAGCAAATAAGATTAAGAAAATGTATATAACTTCTTATCCTGATAATGTCCAATTTTCTCAGACAAGAGCCATTAAAGAGCCTAACTGCTTTATTGGATTATATCAAGGGGTGTTGAAAGCAGTTAATATTCTTTTTAAGTTTTGTATTTGTTCTCTCTCTCTCTCTCTCTCTCTCTCTCTCTCTCTCTCTCTCTCTCCTCTCTCCCTCTCCTTCTCTCTGCATGCACGAATGCCACAGTGCCTGTATGGAGGTCAGAGGGTTACTTGCTGGAGTCAGAACCCATGCTGGCTTGGAGTTCTTGTCAATTTTCTTGTATTAACCTTTTCCCTGTCTCTGTCTCTTGCCTAAAGTTAAGATTCAAATGAATGCCACCACACTGGTGCAAATATGAAAAATTAAGAGTAAGGCTTCTAGGCACAGTGGCGCACACACATCTTTAATCCCAGCACTCAGGAGGCAGAAGCAGGACATCCTCTGTGTGTTCAAAGCCAGCCTGGCCTATATAGTGAGTTCCAGACCAGAGAGGACTACATAAAGAGACCCTTTCTCAAAACAAGCAAAACAAAACAAATCAAAACAAGTGCAGTGGACATTGCTCTAGACATCCCCACTGAAGCCCAGAATCCTCATCTGTAGAGGACTTCATAAATCCCTGTCAGTCTGTGTGAACACAAGTCAGAAACTCAACACACGCAACCACGAGGTCCGTCGACAAAAGGAGCCAAGTGACAGAAAACTCAGAGAGAAAGAAAAACGTGCGAACGCAGACCCACATGCTATTAAAAACAGTGTTTTCAGGCATCCAGCCTGGGAACATATCATCCAATGGGTGGGTTGGGGTATCTGCAATAATTCTAAAGGTTAATATGTTTTAATGATTATTAACAAGTTATAGAGCCAGGCATGCTGGCTCATGCCTGAAATCCGAGCTAGTGGAGACAGAGGCAAGGGGCTAGCCTCCACTCCATAGAGGGTTCAAGGCTAACCTGAGCTACATGAAACTGCCTCAAAAACCAACCAACCAACCAGAACCAGAGTAAAAAGAAGGATCCAGAGTTTTGAGGGGAAAGAAAATCTAGTTTTAAAAAGTTAAATAGGGGGTTGGGGATTTAGCTCAGTGGTAGAGCGCATGCCTAGCAAGCGCAAGGCCCTGGGTTCGGTCCCCAGCTCCGGAAAAAAAAAAAAAGTTAAATAGGCTGGGTGTTGGTGGTACACGCCTTTAATCCCAGCACTTGGGAGGCAGAGGAAGGTGGATCTCTGAATTCGAGGCCTGCCTGGGACAGAGTGAGTTCCAGGAAAGACAGGGTTACACAGAGAAACCCTGTCTCAGAAATCAAAACAGAAAAGTTAAACAGAAATCCTAAACCTGAAAAATAGGATTTTTCTTTCCTTCCTCCTTTACCACTACCGCCTTCCTCTTCCTCTTCCTCTTCCCCTCCTCTTCCTCCCTCTTCTTCTTTGTTTAAAAAAAAGACAGGGTCTCACTATAAAGCCCCAGCTTTCCTGGAACTCACTCTGTAGGCAAGACTGGCCTCAGACTCAAAGAAATCCTCCCGCTTCTGCCTCCCGAATGCTGGGATTGAAGGACTACACACCCATTCCTGGCTCTTTTCCTTTCCCCTCTGTCTTAGGGTTTTACTGCTGTGAGCAGACACCATGGCCAAGGCAACTCTTATAAGGACAACATTTACTTGGGGCTGGCTCACAGGTTCAGAGGTTCAGTCCATTATCATCAAGGTGGGAGCATGGCAGCATGCAGGCAGGCATAGTCAGGAGGAGCTGAGAGTTCTACATCTTATTCTGAAGGCACACAGGAGGAGACTGGCTCCCACAAGGCTAGGAGAGCGGGGGTGGGGAGGTGGGGGTGTCTCAAAGCTCACGCCCATAGTGACACACTTCCTCCACACCTACTCCAAGAAGGTCACACTTCCTAATAGTGCCACTCCCTGGGCCTGGCGTAGTCAAACCACTGCAACCCTCCCTCAGACCTCCACAGGCAAGCTGTAGCCTGTGTGCCCCCATTGCCACTAAATAGACACATGCAAAGCAACTAAAATAAAGAAACTAAGACGCCTTGAGCGGACAGACAAGACAGAGGATGAAAACACAAGGAATCATAGTGCATGAGACCAGAAAGAGATTCAGTGATGCAGCAAAGAAGTCCAGCTAAGCATCAGGGGACCCTCAGAATCAGAGACCAAGGGGGAGACTGTAACAGGGAGAATAATGAGGGACTACCCCCCCCACTTCTCTCAAGCCCACTGCAGCACAGACTAGCGAGCACACTAGCCTGAGCATGAAATGCGACGCCCAGACACTTCACAGTGAAATCTCTAAACTCGAGATGGAGGAATATGACAAACGAGGCCTGGAGGATCTGCTGAGATGGCTAATAGGGTAAAAGGTTCAGGCTATGGAACCTGAGGTCTCTAGTTCAATTCCTAGGCCCCACATGGAGGACAAAGACCTGACTTCCTCGGGTCTGTTCACTGGTTTCCAGAGACAAGCAAGAAAATAACAGAATGTCTTTTCTAAGGCCCAGTGAGGCTACTTAATTTGTTCCCTTTTTCTTCCTTTGTGTTCTTTCTTTGTTTTATTTTGTTGCTGTGACCAAACACCTGATGAGAGCGACTCAAAGGGGGAAGGAGTTACCTTTGCTCACGGTTCACGGGCAGCACCGGACTCCATGGAGTCGGTAGCTGGGGAAGGCTATGGCTGAGAATCCTCCTCTTCCATATCAGTAGAGCAGGAAGCAGAAGGGAATGCCCACCTGCTCTGAGCTTCCTTTCTCTACTCCCCCTCCCCCCTTTTTTTTAGCCTTGGACTTCAGCCTGTGGGTTGGTAGCACAATATCTGTATCAACGCTTCCTTCTACTCAGTTCTTTCTAAAAATGTCCTCACAGACCCCGGCCCCACCCTTCGCCCAACCCCGGCGACTCAGAGTTCAGCAGTCGGCGAAGATTAGCCCTCACAGAGCCCGCCCGCTGGCTAAGAGAACATAACATCCAACTCTGATCAGATGTTGCCGAGGACCTCAGGTGTCATTCCTCAGGCGCTGGCCGCCTTTCTGTTTGTGACAGGGTCTGTCATCGGTCTCAGGTTCACAGAGGAGGCCAGATAGGCTTGCCATCCAACACAGGTATCTGTGTCCAGCTTTGCAGGCTTGGGGTTGCTGGTAGGTCCCACCCTACCTGGCTTATTTACAGGGAGTCTGGGGAATGGAGGTCAGGTCCCCTTAGCACAGCAAACACTTTAGTGACTGGGTCTGCTTGTCCTCGGATCAGACCTGAAGTGAAACGTAGGGTTTCTTTGGGAAGTCAGTTGAGTTGGATGGCGTTTGGCTGGGGCAGTCACGTGAAAGGAGTGTCTTCCTGATGGGGACACAGGTGAAAGGCTAAGGCAGACTCACGAAGGAACCTTTAGCGGACGCAGACACAGGTGAGGAGGATGCTCTGCTGACGCAAGCAAGTGAAAGGACACACGATGAAGGATTCTTCGCTAACGACGCACTTGTATGGGTCCACCTTACATTGTGTAGTTGAGCTGCCTTTGTCCAGGCTCTGTAGAGAGAAACACACCAAAAAAGATCTTCTGGTGGTGTGCTACCATTTGTTGCTGCTTCTGCAGACTCGGGCTGATTGGCAGAGTGACGTCAGCTGAGACATGCACTGCTGAGGCAAGACCTGTGGAGGGCGTGATGTCTGGGGGTGTATAAATAAGCCCAACAGACAGCCCTGAAGATGGAGCTAGGCTTGTTTATAGAGCTAGCTGTGTAGTGCTTGCTGGTCCTGCTTCTTCTCTGCTCTTTGCTTCCCTGAGAGAGGCACAGCCAAGAACTTTTCCTGACACTCCTGTTGGCTCTGGTCCCTCCTGAAAAGGATGAGGCCTGGACGTCTCGGCTAGGTAGTGCCACGGCTGCTGATTCCTGTTCGCTATCCCGACTCTACCGAACTGGATCGCTGGTGTATCCATGGAGTGTTTGCGAGTGTTAGCCGCTGCTAACCTGTCGACTGAACTGCCAATTCAGCGCAGATGGGGGTTACTCCAAAGAACCCTTCCTAATCAGGTCCACTTCCCCTGTATCTTTTCTTTTCCACGGCTGCTGGGGGGTTATACGGAAGGCTAAAGTGTTTAAGAACCATCGTTAAGAAAATAAGATTTGGGGAAATTAAAGTTACGCAGGCCCCTGGTTTTGAGTGAAGTGAGAACTGGGATCAGAGAGGATTTGGATCCTCGGGGTTTTTTAATGGGTCTGCTCCATTACAGTAGTGGGAAACGAGATGGAATTCGGCTCTGGTAGAAATTCAGAAGTTGTGAGTGGTGGAGATGAAAGTGTGTATAAGGCTAGCTTCAGCAGCCAGCATTTGGCCTCAGTTTGAATAAACAAGCCTTAGAAGAAATATTCCACAGCCCAACCTGGAGGCCGGCATTGGATTGGAGTGGCTCCTTCTCTCACAGTTTTTCTGATCAATACCCCAGCTTCATAAGCACATATACGTCCCATCCATTTTTATATCAGCAGAAAATGCTTTCCAGATGTACGTTGGAGGTGACAGGCTCCGAACTGCTGAATTTTTATTTTCTGTTAGGCCTTTCAGCCCAGCCTGGCAGAGAGCCTATTGTTTTTACATAAAAGGGGCCAGTCTTACCTGCCTAATAAGCAGGAGGAATTTGCAGGGACCAGGGGAAGTGCAGGAATGTGGCTTTCAGATCCGGATGATGAGAGAGACGTGGCCAGGTCCCCAGGGCTCTCAGGTTTTAGGCTCCTCTGCCCACAATGTCACCCATTGTCTTCTGCTGATGTGTGCTAAGTGATTCAGAGTCTGTGTGCAAGGGCGGGCAGCAGCCCCGGCCCCAGAGCACACCACTGGCTGGGCTGTTGGGAAAGTCTCTGTGGGGGCTTGTGGGCCTTGAAGGAGCATAAAGACGGTAGCCCCAGCTTCTCCAGTTCTCTCAGGGAAGTCCAGTTGTTCACATGACTGGCAGGGAATTGGCGGGTCCAACGGGGAGCTTAGTGTGAACAGTACGTTTGAGGAAGTCGGAGGACAACTTCTGGGAGTCGGTTCTCTCCTTCCACCCTGTGGGCCTCAGGGAGGGAACCCATATCATCAGGCTTGTCAGGAAGTGCCTTTACCCACCTCTGTGGTTTGAGACAGGGCCGTCATGTAGCCCAGGCTAGCCCTGAGCTCCTCCCAAGTGCTGCAGTTACAGGGGTGTACCACCGATCTACTTCTGTGATTCGGCCAACTGAAGAATGAAAATGTTTGCATTAAAACCGACTTTTGTTTAAACAGGCACCGATTCTATCCTCCTCCCCCACAATTCCCTGAGCGGATGCCTAGAGGATGCTGTGTCACCTACAGGCTGTTTAGACTGGATGGGAAGACACATAGGGTATAGGTAGATATTCCATTTTCTATAAGGGACCTGAGCCTCCATGGATTTTGTTTGTTAATGATGTGTCCTGGAACCAGCATTCTTATAGGTATCAAGACGTGAGTTTACATGATTCTTGATGATCTGAGTGTGTGTGTGTGTGTGTGTGTGTGTGTGTGTGTCTGTCTGTCCATTTATTTATTTATTTATTTATTTATTTATTTATTTATTTATTTATTTATTTGGATTTTAGAGACAAGGATTCTCTGGGTAGCTTTGGTTATTCTGGAACTCGCTCTGTAGACCAGGCTAGCCTCAAACTCACAGAGATCTGCCTGTTTCTGCCTCCTTTGAGTGCTGTTGTTAGATGTGTGAGCCACCATGCCTGGTTCTCCCCACGTTCTTCTTAAAGGATGCCCGTGGGATTACACTCTTGTGTTGTGTAGATGTTGGGGTTCACCCAGGGGTCTTTGATAAGGCAGGGTAGAGCCCAGATGTGGATCTGCAGAGTCTGATTCAAGAGGTCTTGTATATGACCCCGTGTTACAGAGCTTGCCCCATTCAGCTGCCAAAATAGTCCAGCCTTGAGTTGCGGTTCTCAGGTGTGTGTGTGTGTGTGTGTGTGTGTGTGTGTATGTATGTATGTGTGTGTGTATCTTGTCATATATTTACACATACACATATATGCAGGCAAGATGCGTGCACACAAGATAAAAATTTGTAAAAATTTTATTCATGTACATGTAGGAATATCACTCTGTGTGAATACAGTGCCTGAAGAGGTCAGAAGAGAGCGTCAGATCCCCCTGGAGCTGGAGTTACAGGTGGTCAGGAGCCTCCTGACATTGATGCTTGGAATCAAACCCTGGTCCTCTGCAAGATCAACCAGTTCTCTTAACCACCAAGCCATCTCCCCACCTCTCTAGTCCATGGAGTCCCCTTTAAAAGAAAAAGTCAAAAGTCAATTCTCAGACCCAATTAAGAAGATCTGTTCAAGTTCCTTCGATGAGACCATCTTTAACAATTACCAGTGAGTCTCTAGTTGAGGAGGATAACCATCTGCTCAGCGTCCCTTGTTTGAGCTTTTGCAAGAGTAGTTAAAAAAATGATAGACAATAAAGATTATTAGAAAGTACCTGTTATGGTTTGTATATGCTTGGCCCAGGAAGAGGAACTATTAGGAGGTGTGTCCTTGTTGGAGTGGGTGTGGCCTTGGAGTAGCCATGCCCCTGTTGGAGTGGGTGTGATCTAGCTGGAGTGGGTGTGGCCTTGTTGGAGGAGGTGTGGCCTTGTTGGAGGAGGTGTGGCCTTGTTGGAGGAGGTGTAGCCTTGTTGGAGTGGATGTAGCCCTGTGGTGTAGGTGTGGCCTTGGAGTAGGTGTGGCCTTGTTGGTGTAGGTGTGGCCTTGTTGGAGTAGGTGTTTCACTGTGGGTGTGGGCTTTAAGACCCCCACCCTAGCTGCCTAGAAGTGAGTCTTCTGCTAGCAGCCTTCAGATGAAGATGTAGAACTCTCAACTCTGCCTGCATCATGCCTGTCTGGATGCTGCCATGCTCCCACCTTGATGATAATGGACTGAACCTCTGAACCTGTAAGCCAGCCCCAATTAAATGTCATCCTTATAAGAGTTGCCATGGCCATGGTACCTGTTCACAGCAGTAAAACCCTAACAAAGACTGTACCCATATTTCTCCTTCGACCCTCCCTAGCTTTGGTTTTCTAGAGGTTACAACTGTAGATCCTTGAACTGGAGGGGAGGAGGCATCCAGAGAATCGAGGTGTGTCTTATGTGTTGGGCCACACCCCCTTGATTGGCCTCTGCAGCCATCATTAAACCTGAGTGGAAGACGGTGACCCTTTTCACTGGGCCACCCTACCTTCACTTTAGTCACTTAGCCCTGTTTGCACTTCTGAGCCAGGAGGTCTTGTGTCTGGAGAGGACTGTTCTTCATGTCCCCCACCTTACTCTACCCGTCTCTTCACTTGCCCTTTCCAGCCGCTGCTCTGTGTGGCTCAGCCTTATGACTCTGTCCTGGGAGTCACTTGGCATCTGGGATCCTCAGAGGTTTATACATTGGAGATACAGGTGGTCCTTGCATTCTAGGTCTGAAAACGAATCACGGTCAGAGGGGAGTGGCTGGCGTGGTTGGAAGGAGATGCTTCTAGATGAGGCTTCTGCGGTTGCCTCCATGTCCTGACTGGACCTCTGTCTCCCATCACGGTCTGCTTGATGGATTATTTCTTGGATGTATGTGATTGTTGTGTCTCCATGGTGACTGCATCTCCTGGAGCCCTTCTCTCACCTCTCAGTCCTCTTTCTGTCTCCACTGCTCCTTCCTGCCTCCGACCTTCCCTTCTCTCCTCATCCTCCTCTCTCTTCTGTCTCCCACTTCTGACAGTAACCTGGTCTGTCTTTAAATTCACCGAGTTTCCAATTCACCCCTCTGCCTCAGCCTCCTGTGTGCCGCGATTACCAGCGTGCATATCTCACCACAGAGCCCCTTTCTTTACTCCATAATCTCTTTCAACCCACTTCTTCTAAAGACTGTACTGAGTCCTCCCAGGCTGGGAGCCAAACAGAGCAAGCCTGAAGCCTGGGTCCAGCCCTTGCTGGAGCCTGTACTGATCCTTAGATTAGCTGAAGTGTCCTCTCAAAGGGGACAGAGAACCCGACCTTGACGGAAGCCCCCAGAGATAAAAATAGAGTATCCTTGACTTTAGACACAAGGCTGGAAGAAAGGAGGGAAAAGCAGATGTCTAGCGGGCAGTTCGGGTGAGTGATGGTGACTTTGTCAAAGACAGGAAGAAGCAGACTTTTACAGAGAGCAAGGGACGGGTCTAATGTCCCAAGCAAGAGCCAGCATCATGAATGAAAGAGGAGAGCATCCCTATAAACCCAGCACATAGAAGGCCACCGAGTCAGGAAGATGGAGATTTCAAGGCTAGCCTGGGCTATGCGGTCAGATTGAGTTCAGTCTTATCTTGTTTCAAATAAATAATAAGGTCACTATGGTGGCACACGCTTGTCATCCCCACATTTGGGATGTGGATTGGAGGCAGGAGGATCTGGAGTTCAGTCAACCTTGGCTGCATATGAAATGTGGTGGCAGCCTGGGCTACACAAGACACGATATAAATATCAAGCCAGTAGACAGGCGCTCAGCATGGGAACCCTGTAAGAAGGCGCTCTGATACTTTCTCTTTTTAATACTCTTCGGGAAGGAAGGGAAGGTATTGCCAGTGTAGACACAGGGCATCAATCTGAGGAGCTAGCCTCCGCACTCACCCCATGCTTCTGGAGCGAGAGCCCAGGCTGCAGGACATGCTGTGATACACTCCAGGGTTGACCCACCTCAGCCAAAGTGCAGGTGTGATCTCCTTCCCTTGAAAAAGTCAAGATGAGGAATAGCAGACTTCTTGAGTTCTCGAAGGAATCCTCATGTTCAGAGCACAACAGGGCGCGAGGACGCCGCCTCCCCCCGGCACACATCTGCTGCGCACATTGCCACCGTGGATGTACTCAGCTTGTTCAACAGTGAGCAGAATTAGTTCCTCTCATTATTCCCCATGTCGCTTTAAAACCACACTCGGGAAGAAGGAAAAAAAAAAAAAAACCTGCGAAGGGGGTCTCTGCCGAACTGGAGGTACCGGCTTGGCTTGTATGCAGGGGTTGGGGATGGTGAGGACAGGATTGCTGGAGATTCAAGCTCTGTGACTCTCCACTGTGGGCTTTAACACAGCTCCACCACATCCGGGACTGTGTATCCTTGAGAGCACATGTGCAGTGACTGACTTCAAGAGGAGGTTGAGTCTTTCGGGGCAAAGCAATGTGGCCTGGAAAGCAGAAAAGTGTGTGTGGGGGGGTCCTTGCGCCCCGTTCTGCCCTGAACATGGAGATGCATGTGAGAATTCTAGAACTCTGCCTGCTGTTTCTCATCTTGACTCTTTCAAGGAAAGCGGGGTGGAGCTCACACCTGCACTTTGACTGAGGTGGGACAAGGCTGGAGTGTGTCACAGCACGGCCTGAAGCCTGGGCTCTCCCACCAAGAAGCACGGGGTGGGTTCCTCATTGGGTTTCCTGGAGAGAAGTACCCGGCTTTCCTGAGGCTAGCTCACAAGACCGCTGAACATTTCCACAGCAAGTAGCTAGTCTTAGGTGAGCCTTTTGATGTGCCAAAGATAAGATGCTTGGGCCTCTGCCTGAGCTGTTCCTCTCTGAGGTGGGTGATACTGAACCCATTTTATAAATGGATAAATCGAGACTCAGATGTTCATCTAAAGACACACAAACACACACACACACACACACATTGAGTAAGTCATGGGTGTGGTATGTGAATTCAGGTCTCTCTTGATTCAAGACATGACTCCAGAAGCCTTAACTCTCTATTTTCCCATCTTTAAAAGTGGGGCTAACCACCGAACCTATGTTATATGACCCACATGATGCTTGAATGAGATATTTAGGGCAAGTGACAGTGCAAACAATATGGAGGGTACTTTGTAGTCTCTCTCTCTCTCTCTCTCTCTCTCTCTCTCTCTCTCTCTCTCTCTCTCTCCTTCTCAGCAGGTACACTCAGGGAAGGCTAATTAGATGTCCAACCAGAAGAGTCAGCAGGATCCAGTCAATATAGACCTGTAATCCCAGCCACTGGAGAGGCTTTGAGGCAGGAGGATTGTCAATTCAAGGCTTGCCTTGGGATACAGAGTGTAGAGTGTAGTGGAATCCTACATCAAAATAAAAACACGCGGGGCTGGGGATTTAGCTCAGCGGTAGAGCGCTTACCTAGGAAGCGCAAGGCCCTGGGTTCGGTCCCCAGCTCCGAAAAAAAGAACCAAAAAAAATAAAAAAATAAAAAAAATAAAAACACGCAAGGGCTGCAGATATGGCTTGATGGCATGATATGCACAATGCCCCAGGTTCAAGCCCCAGCATCACCGTGTGTGTGTGTGTGTGTGTGTGTGTGTGTGTGTGTGTGTGTGTGTGTGTGTATAAAGGCAGAGAGAGCTTGCTTTTATTTCAGCTCTTGGTAATACAAAGCCAGCTAGCCAATCAGCCACCAAATCCTGTATAGAAAGAAAAGAGCTTCCAGGAGCTGGGGTGGGGGTGGGTGGGATCCCCAGTTTGATAGCTTGCTCAGCACCCATTCAATCCCTAGTACCCCTCCCCACCCCAAACAGGCGGTGGGAGCGCGCACCCGTGCTGCCAGCACGAGGGAGCAGAGGCAGGAAGATCACTGAAGTTCATGGCCAGCTTCAAGTACATGAGACCTTGTCTTTAAAAAAAAAAAAGGGGTTGGGGATTTAGCTCAGTGGTAGAGTGCTTGCCTAGCAAGTGCAAGGCCCTGGGTTCGGTCCCCAGAACCGAAAAAAAAAAAAAAAAAAAAAAAAGAAGAAGCAAAACAGGATAGGCTGAGCCATTTTTGCAGGTAGACTCACTTGTCATGCACACCTGATAAGCTCAGTTTGATGCCCAGGACACACAATGGTGGGGAGGAAGTAAGAATAAAAACTGAAATTTCAAAACAAACCAAAGGCCGTCGAGGAGGCTCGGTGGTGGGCAGTGGCACTTGCCAAAGTAACCTCACGGCATGAGTTCCGTACCCGGAACCCATGCGAAGGTAGAAAGAGAGAAGCCATCCCACAGATTTATCCACAGACCTTCCCACGCAAACCTCGGGCATGCACCATGCACCATGATAAATAAAAAAAATAAAATGAAATGAGAAAGCAAAACCCTTCTCCTGCAGAAAACCTTCCTCTTCCCGCCCCAGGGACATCGGCACAGACAGGAAAATAAATCTGAGGCAGGCACATCTCCCATCTCGACTTTCGCAAAGTCTTCCCATGACGTCACTGCTGGACGAAACCCAAAGCCAGGGTTTGGGTTGGGGCTCGATTTTTATCAGAATCGGCTTTTCCCAAGCAGGCTCCACATGCCATTGATATAGAATACGGTGTTATTTACGACTTGTTGAAGACCCACAGTCTGTTCAGCCCTTTACAAGAGATAAAGAAGATAAACCCCAAGCCCCTGGGAGGCTTGCAATGCGAGTCGCTCAGACTCCAGAGCGAGCTGTGCTCACCGAGGAGGCCTGGATGCTCACGGCCCGTTGTTGGCCTTCGCCTGGTTTATTCCTCTGAGGACGGTGGCTCAGCGAGGATCTGTGAAGACCTGACCCTTGGCGTGGGAGCAGCAATAACAGCATATGGTATTGAAATTAACTAAAAATTAAGAGGTCTTTCAAGATTCCAAACCATGAACAGTGAGGTTTTCATTTCCTCCCCAAAGTCTGAGTGTCTCCTGGTTTCACGTGGCTTAACCTCCGAGGGGCGGAAGGGGAGGGTGGCTCTCCAGTAGAAAGAGATCAATAAACCGATCTTATTTTGCCTGGAAGGTTGGTACTTCTAGGAATTTGGGGGGTCTTCTGTTTTGGTCAGGTTCTGGTAAACCTGGCTATTCCTTGCTTGTTGGACACGCATCCTCACCCAGTCTGCCTAAGAGAGAGGACCAATCCCGGGGAGCCGGCGGGCTAAAGAAGTCTGTGGGTGTTGTTAGCCCCGCAGTAAACTTGGCCTCTATCATCGAACTCATGAAAGGGGCTGAAAACCTGGGCGGGTAAGAGCGGCTGACCAACTCATGTCCAGCCATTCATCCCTGAGTACTCCGCCGGCATGGGCCCTCAGTTCCAGGATCCTCACTTACCAACTGTCTCACTTCCATCAAACCAGGGTGCTCTGTTTTCTATGCAGCTGTTTGTCCATGTTTGGTCATCTTTCTGTCTGCCTACACTCCCTGGCCATCATTTGCTTCCATCCAGAATGTAGGAATAATGATCGCCCCAACTGCCACCCGCCCCTCCGCCCCTCCCCCCACCCTATCTGGGTGCTTGCTTTTCAGTATATCCGCCTTTGTTATGTATCCAGAGTATATGTCTGTAGTGATGGGGGTCTCACTCTCTGGCCCTGGCTGGCCACAAGCTCATGGAGAGCCACCTGCTTCTGCCTCCCAGGTACTGGGATTAAAGGTGTGTGTGCATCTCTCATTTCTCCCATATATTCCTATTTTATTTAAAATTTTACTTTACTTTATGTGACAAAGTCTCACTTCGTAGCCCAGGCTAGTCTCTATTTCATTATCCTCCTGCCTCAGCCTCCCAAATGCGGGGCTGAGATTGCATGCATGTACCCCTGCCTCCTGATCGTGGTGTGTGTTCAGGCAGCTCTCGAGGGCATACCTTAGGTGAGATACTGCTTGTAGAGCCATACAGAACACTGTGTGGAAAGAAATTTACCACCTTACTTTAATAAACTCCTCTATCCCAGCCCCATCTTGAGTAGGGAAATCCACAGGATCTCTCAAAGATGCCTAACAGTGAAGGACTTTTAAAGCAAGGAGGTTTGACTTCTTAATTTTGCTTAAAACCACTCAAGATGCAGTTCGGTGCGATCATCAGTCCCAGAGAGCTAACTTGGAAAAACTTCAGGGGAGACTGTAGCCTGTCTTTGGGAATGAGAGACTTGCCTGCTGTCCGCCATCCTGCAAGGAGCTAACCAAAGCAAGGCTGTGCAAAAGTGCAAAAGTGCATCCAGGAGCCGCCTGAGGAAAGCCTGGCTTTGCTCAGCCCAGTCTGCGCATGCGTCTGGAATGGCCTTGGCTGCCTCGTGTTGCAAGCTTCAGGAGTATTTGCAAAGTCAAAGTTCCTGATGCAGGCTCGGTCTGAGGGAACTCTCTATTTTTCATTCTAATTGGAGTCGATTGGATTTATATTTACCTCGTGAGTTCAGGGTGAGCGGGATCTAACATCGATCCATCTGATCCTCCACGAAGAATTTTCTGATCCTTCCTTGGCGATCTTTCATCCTTCTCTGGTTGCTGCCGCGGGAGCAAAGCTGTGCTCAGTGGGAGAAGCGTTCCTCCCAGGGTCAGCCTGAGAGTGTCCGGACAGGGTGGCTGCTTTTTACCATCTCCCGTATTGTCCGTATTACTTGGGACGCAACATCCACAAGCGAAAGGCAGCCTTAAAAGAAGTTTCTAGGGGGCTACCATTTGGGCAAAGCGTTTGCTACACAAGCTGGATGATCTGAGTTCAATTCCCAGAACCCACGCTGGAAGGACACACCCCATTTCTACAAGCTGTCCTCTGACCTCCACACAAGCGTGCTCACACCACATACATTCTAGTAATAAAGCAAAATTCCTCAGGATTGGAGATGTGGCTCAGCGAGTAAGTGCACTTTCTCCCATCTTTCTACCTTTGACTTCCCCTGTATTCCCTGAACCCTCGAGAGGGGAGTCAATACAGCTGTTCCACACATGGCTGAGCACCCAGTCATTTGCCTTCAGCGTTTTGACCAGCCATGAAGTCATTTTGACAAGTGTTTGTACTGATATTTGCACTGAAGAAGCAGCTCCTCTCTCTAATCCAGGTTGAGTGCAGCTCTGATCTGTGGGGATGGGCAGTTAGATGGCTTGACACCTCGACTTTTAGGCTAAACAATAGCAAATTCATCCAAAGTGCCTGTGACCTTTTGACCAGGTTACCAGTCAGGAATTCCCACCTGTGGAGCAGGGCACAACCAACACAGAGTGGTTGGTTTCTCACTTAACACTCAAGCCAATAGGCACATCCTGCCTGGCAGGTCCACATTTCATCATGCAGCATCTGGCACCGAGTAGGATTGCTCACTGATGGGCTTGTTCCCCAGCAACCTTCTGCTTAGCACCTTCCAGCAGTATCAAAGCCATGCAGCAGGGAGGAAGCTTCCGGGTCAGTTCCAATATGGCTTCTCTCATAAAACCCGGTGGTGTCTTCAGACATAGAATCTTATTATAAAATTATGGTGGGCAACCAAGGGCAGTGGCTGTATCCTGTGATGTTTTTAGTGAGTCTTTGGGCTTCCCTGTCATGAGTGTCATCTCTCCGTGGATTCCTCCGTGGTTTGCTGTGATGAATTAGAATGTGCATATAACGGATATTGGATTCTGCGAGCAGAAAGGGATATTGGAAGCTAGAGGGAGAAATGTCATTTGCATTTCAGAAAGGTGGCTTGCTCTCTCTTGTCTGTCTATCTGTCTATCTATCTATCTATCTATCTATCTATCTATCTATCTATCTATCTATCTATCTATTTGAGATAGAGTCTCACCAAATAGCCCTAGATAGTTTGGAAGTCCCTAGTCTGGCCTCAAAGTCATAGAGATCCAATTGCTTCTGACTTCCATGTGCTGACCTTGTCTCAATTTTACTTTGTAGCCAAGGATGACATTGAATGTCTGTCTGAGCTCCTTGTCTTTGCCTCCTGAGTGCTAGGGTTACAGGATCTGGCCACCCTGCCTACTTTATGTGGTGCTGAAGAAGGAATTCAGGGTTTTGTGCATGCTAGGCAAGCCCTTTACTAACTGAGCTATACCCCTACCCTCTCCCACTACCCTTTGCTGATATTGAGTTTCTCCTGCCTCTGTTTCTCCAAAACTGAGATTACAGCTGTGTACCCTACTCTGGCTTGGACAACTGGGTGTCATTCATGCAGCCAGGAGGGCTGAAGACCACATCCTTCCCTGCACTTTCCACAGATGGTTACTAGTGATTATAAAAATGTCCTATTCATTGGGTAAAAGGAAAGACAACCCACAATCATTGCTTTTAAAAGGTATGTTTTTTTTTTAACTATATAATTTGCATACAATAAAAACCGTTTACCCTTTTAAGGACGAGGTCTGATGGCCTTGGTACTCGTCCATCCCTACGACCAGGAAGTCACTGCAGCCACTCACAAAGCCTCCTCCATCCTCCTCAGGAGCCCATTTCTCCCTCTCATATCGTACACCCGGAAACCCACCGATCTGCTCTCTGTTCTTTCAGACTTAATGTTTTCAGGATGTCACAAGAATAGAAATTCTACGACTCGATCTTCGGTGCCTGGCTTCTTTCACTTCACATAATAAATGCTTCTAGATTCATCTGTATTCCTGCAAGGCCCTCGGTTTGATTTTTTTTTTATTGCTGTGTAATATTCCATTGTATAAACACACCACCATGTGTTTCTGTAGTCAGCAGGTAATAGGCGTTTGGGTTGTTTCAATAGGTCAAAGTGTTATAAATAATGGTGCTATAAATACTCAGCCTCTTGTGAGGACACACGTCTTTATTTCTGTTGGCTGTATACCCAGGAATGGAATTTCCGGGTCAAACTATCCATGTTTAGTTAACGTTATGAAAAATGGCCAACGTTTCTCTTAGGTGTCCTAACGTCTTCCTCTGAGGAATCGGCCATATTGGGACCTCTCGTCCGGATGATCTTATTTCAACATGGCTGCCTCTTTAGGTCTCCAAACAAGGGCATGCTCTGGGTACTGAGAGTCAGGACTGGAGCGTACATATTGTCTTGAAGGGAGACATGGCTCACCATGTCCTCTGTTTGGATAGGGTGTGAAGGATTCTGTCTCTTCACGTCTTTTCCCTCTCTAGCTATGGCTGGTCTGTTTACTCTTGGTCTTTCTGGCAGTCTGAAGAACTCACTGTGCTTCTGCGAACTTGTTTCTATGACTCCGGTGCTTCGTGAGTTCTCACACTCGCGTTACTGAGAAAGCCCGAGGTTGTTGTCCGGTCTACATTGCGTCCGGTCTACATTGCGTTTGGTCATTTGTGTCAGCCATTACTAAAGACCATGTGACTGTGGAGGGTCCAGGATGGAGCTGTGTGCCCTGCCTGACGCTCTTTGCCTTGCTGGTGATGTGTTTGCTGAAACAGACGAGGAGCTCTGTGCCCACTTGAACCACACGCAGCAGCCACGCGGGGAGACGGAGAGCTCCTGCTTCTCAAGAGGCGGGGAAGGATGATGGGAAGCAGTAGTAGAGTAGTAAGGAATGTGGAGGGAAAAGAGCCAGTACATGGACCGGCAAGAGCTGCCTTTCAGTGGGGAAGAGATGGGGCGACAACTTGCTGGGCTCTGTGATCTAGGCAGCTTCACGTGGCACAGGTGAGGGTGGAGATAAAATTGGATCCCTCCCGCCCCCAGATACAACATAAAAGATTAAACAAAGTGGCAGGCCTGTTAATAATCTTTTCTCCAATCTTTATATCTATCTACATACTATTTTTCTATTTTATATCTATCTACATATATATCTACCTTTTTATTATCTATCCATATGTCATCTGCCTATCTTATCCATTTATCTATTATCTATTTATATACCTGTCTACCTATTTATAATCTATCTATCCATCTATCATCTATCATTATCTATCACCTGTTTATATCATCTGTCTATTATCTATAGTTTGTCTAATATCTATCTATCTCCATCTATAATCTACCCACCTATCTATGTATCATACCTATCATCTATAATCTATCACCTATCTATCATCTATCATCTATCTATCATCTATAATCTATCATCTACCTATCATCTATCATCTATCTATCTACTATCTATAATCTATCCACATATATATGTATCCTATCTATCTATCTATCCATTCATCTATCATATCTATCTACTATCTATAATCTATCTACACATATATGTATCTTATCTATCTATCTATCTATCTATCTATTCATCTATCATATCTATCTATCTATCTATCTATCTATCTATCTATCTATCTATCTATCTATCTCCCTACCTATCATCTACCTTGCAATAAGACCTCTTGCTCTCAGTAGCTGCCTGCATTTCAGACTCAGTGCACAAGAATTCCGTCCCTCTTCTCCCCCTCCTCCAACTGCCCCTAAAGCAAAGCCCACAAAAGTGACTCTGACAGCCGTAGAGTGATATTGCAATTGATTGGCCTGCCGTGGTGGCGTGAGCGTGTTTTGTCGTTAGCGAGGAGACTGAAAGGGGCCAGCTAATAGAATGATCTGGCCTACAAGACAGGCCTGGGCTGATGAACAATCCGACACAAATGTCAATAACAATTGGATTGTCTGTAAACTACAGTCACTTAGGGCCCCCGGAGCCTGTCCACAGAGCTGGGACCGAAACCCTCAGCCTTGTGAATGCCAAATCAGGTTTGGCATTGGGAATGAAAAGCCATCAGAGGTAATGGTGTTAGCAGGCTGTTGGTCAAAGAAGCGAAAAGGGCCGTGAATAATTCTTGCGCTCTGTGTGTCACAGGGCAGGGATGGTCACAGAAAAGAGAGAAGAAAGGAAAGAAAGGGGGGCTGTAGAGCCTCAAGCACACAGGAGGAGGGTACAGCCATGGAGGTGGGCTATGTGGCTCTGAGTCTTGGCTCTGTCATGCCTGCACTGTGTGACTTTGGACGACTGTCCTCTCTGTGTCTTTGTTTCCAACTGATGAAACGGGATGGCTTAGGACTCCCAAGGAGGTCATGTGATGTGACAGAGCTATGTGCTAAATCCTCACAGAAAATGATTAGAATTAGAGACTTGTTGGCAGGCCTTCAAGCTAGCTGCTGAATGACTACTGTGGTTTTTAATTCTAGACTTAGGGCAGGGAAAATGGCTCAGGGCACCCATAGTGAAAGAAGAGAAATGAATCCCATAAGTTGCCCTCTGACCTTCACACGTGGGTCATAGTACCCACACGAACACATAACACAGAATAAATGCATAAATAAAATGCTTCTAAACATAGACACCACGAGCTGATATGATGCTTAGTTTTGGTTGTCAATTGGATCAGATCTGGGATCAAGCGAAGACTCAGGTCCCTGGGCCAGTTTGCAAGACAGGATTAACTGAGGTGAAGATCCTCCCCCCTGGCAGCCCAGTTGTAAGTGGGGGTGGTGGCCATCGAGGCTGGGGCCCATATTTGCGTCTTGCTGTCGAGGGTGCCTGTCCTGCTGCTGCCACCCTTGCTGACATCACAACCTACTTCTTTGGTCTTCCAGTGTGAACCAGAAAGGAGTGGCCATGGAGGAGCCTCCAGGCTTTCAGCATCAGATTGGGACTACAGAGCCGCCCAGCCTCGTGGCCCAAGCTGCTTCCAGTTCTGTCTCTCTAAGGTGCAGAGAGCCATCATTGACTCGCCGGCTTCTACCATGTAAGTCGATCTCATAAAGTCACTTCTGCAATATATATTTATTCTTTTAAATCTATTGCCTTAAAGAAATGTGACTCATTCAGCCAGGGATGAATGTCAGTGGTAGAGTACTTGCCCAGTATGTGTAAGAGAGGTTCGATCCACAGTAATACATGCACATACACCAGCACACACAAGCACACAAACATACACGGTCATGTATGCACACACACACATAAGCACACACAAGCATACATGCATGTATACACACATAAGCACACACTCAGAGGCATGTACACACATGCATACACGCAGGTACACATGCACACAAGCACACAAACATACAGGCCTGGACGCATATACACATGGACAGAACCACATACACAGAGGCACACATGCATGTACACACACGCGCACGCACACACACACACACACACAGGTCTTCACATGGCCTCACTTTGAGGTTGAATAAATAGGATCCTGTGTACTAAGTAGCATTTATATTTTCCCAGAGGCTGGGGACTTTACACAAAGTAACAATGAGAGAGAAATGTTTCCTAGAACATCATAAAGCTTCCGTTGCTCTCAGCCCTATAACCCAGGGGACACTCAGTGTTTCTTGGAAAGTAGAGAGGGAAAAGAAATAGTACAAAAGAAAGCCTCTGTCTGGCAAGACACTTACCCAGCATCTCTGACTATGCATGGGGATGGGAGAGGAGCAAGACTGGAGAGGGGAGGAGGTGGTTGGGTGGAACTTCCTATCAGAGCCCTTCCCACAGGCTGGGGCATACTTCAGAGAGTAGAGCACTTGCCTAGCACACATGAAGCCCTGGGTTTGATTCCTAGCACCATAGAACCCGAGTGCTGTGGCAGGGATCACACCTGTAAGCCCTGAATTTAGCAGGTGGAGTTCAAGGTCACCTTTGGCTCTAAAGTTTAAGGCCAATAGAGACTACACAAGACACTGTCTCAATAAGTCCAACCCCCAGCCCAAACAAAAAACAACCAACAACAGAGCAGAGAGCAATGGGTTAGTGAATGTACTCCAGGGTTCATCTTGCTTTTTCTACTAGCATATGGTCCAGGAACTCAGGCCAGGGGAATGATGCCACCCACAGTGGGTGTGTCCTTCTACTTCAATCATGTCAATCAAAAACAATCCCCGAAGGCAAACTCAAAACATAGACAGTCCCTCCCAGGTGGTTCTAGGTTGCCTCAAGTTGACAGTTAAAGCTGATCGTAATAAGGTCACGAGTGGCAGAGGTGGGTCATATGAAAACTCCACCCTTCGTTATTCCAAGGACCTCCATGCTGACCACCACAGTGGCTGGACTGAGATAAACATTTCTGATGACCTAACCCAGCAGCCCAGAGACAGCTAGTGTTGGGAACTGAGCTTGCACGACATTTGGTGAAGTCAGGAGAAGCCAGAGTTGTTAGAATGGTGGAGTTGAACCATTGAATAGATGGGTAAACTGAGATTGGGAAGCATAAAGAGACTCACCAAAGGCATGAGGTGAATAAATGTATCATCACCACCATTCATTCTCTCTCTCTCTCTCTCAGTCAAGTTAGGGGTTAGGTCCCTATAAATCTCCTGTCCCCATCTCGCTAACCCTGAGGTTACAGGTTTACACCTCACATGGGACTTTTACATAGATGCCTGGGGTCTGAATTCAGACCCCTGTAATGAGACATTTACCCAATGAGGCATTGGATCAGGAGTTCAGCCACATCAGACTTTCTTTCAGCCCCAATAAAGACTTCAACTCTCACACAGAGGCTGAGTGTTTGCCCATTCCTGCAAGGTGGGTAACTTTAGTGACTCTGGGAACTTTAGTAAGCTGGTGAGATGTGATCTTTTGGGGGCCAGCGATTCAGTTGAGAAATATTTGGGGCCCTTCAAGTCAGTGACTCTCAAGTGTAATTTATTAATTTGCTGCCTTAATTTTTTTTCTTGTTGTAACATCTGCAGTTAATCCGCCCCTTCTTTTTCTTTAGTAGGACCCACATATTTCCATTGATAGATTCATCTCCCTCCCCCACGTCATCACAGAAACCGGGCTGTGTCTGCTGACTGGGATTCATGAAGGCTGTGACATGCACAGCACGCAGACGCTAGCTACGGCTTTAAGGACCGGCTTGTGTGGAACTTCTATCTCCTGCGTGCACGGTATTGGCTTTATGTATCAGGCAAGGCCAGTGACATCACTGACACACAGCAGGTCCATTTACAAAATGAAAACGTAGGGCCTCTTGCTCTGTGACTCACTTTTCTGGATGTTGGAACAGAAGCCACTTAGAGGAGGGATTGACTTTGTCCTTTATTTTTGAGGGGACACAGTCTATCATGTTGTCTGTGGCTCCATGAGGGCTGGTGGGTGTTTGCAGCCTCGCTGGTTGACATCTTGGCAGACTACAGGGTGGAGAGAGAAGCTTCACTGGAGTTAGGCATGCCTCAATTCTCAAGGCCTGTCCCCCAGTGACCCTTTTCCCTTCAAGCCAGGACCCACCACCTTCTGAAGTTGCCCTAACTTCCCCAAACGGCAGCACCAGCTGGTGTCTGACTGTCCATGCCACACATTTAACCCATCACACCGTGAATAATGGACTCAAGGCACCGACTGGAAGTCATTCAAGTCAACGGGGCCTTCTGCTTTCAGGGCCCTGCAACCTGGTGGCTCCCACATTAGGGATGCCAGACCTGGTTCAGGCGTTGGGAAGTTCTGCTTTAAGTAGGACTGATTTACTGGCACACCCTAGGTCCCTTGGGGGCTCTGAGGCCACCCACCTTGCAGGAATGGGCAAGCACTCAGCTTCCGTGTGAGAGTTGAAGTCTTTATTGGGGCTGAAAGAAAGTCTGATGTGGCTGAACTCCTGATCCAATGCCTTTGTGGGTAAATGGCTCATTACAGGGGCCTGAGTTCAGATCCCTCGCATCTGTGAAAAAGTCACATGTGTGGTGTAAACCTGTAACCTAAGTGCTGGGGAGGTGGGAACAGGAGGATTATTGGGACCCTAACCTACAGGAGAGAGAGAGAGAGAGAGAGAGAGAGAGAGAGAGAGAGAGAGAGAGAGAGAGAGAGGAGAAACTGTCTCAGAATTATGTAAAGTGGAGAATGTGGAGGGAGATGCTTGGTATTAACTCCTGCCTTGCACACATAGGCTAACACAGCCAAATACACACACAAACACAGCACTCCAGTGTACACACACACACACACACACACACACACACACACCCTCATGTTATAGTCAGGGTAGAACAGGAAGGACTAGAGAGAGAAACAGCACCATAGCATAAATTCAGGCTGAGTCAGAAGTCCTCGTTTTCCTGAAACAACATTAAATAACTCCTTCAAGAGATTTAGCTAGTTGTTGGGACGCCATGACAGTAGCATCTGTGACAGACCCTACTTTGTGCTGTTCTTAAAGTCCCACTTCCCTCTCCTGGGGCCACATAACTTGAATCTTTGTAATTTAGAAATTCTATTTATTTACTTGTATGGGCTCAAGTCTTAGAGAGCAAGGGAAAAAAAAAGGAAAGGAAGGAAGAAGGAAGAAAAAGCACTTTTTTTTTTTTTTTTGGTAAGAGCAAATGCCCATTACAACAAAACCTAATTTCCCTGCGGAATTGCCTTGGTGAATTGAAAACGGCTTTCACTGTCTTCATTCCAGGCAGCAGAGGCTATTGTTCCCAAGGTCTCTGCTAGACGAGCTTTCTGAGGAGGTCCGGGACCTTGTAGGGTATTGCAGTGTTTAGAGCTGGCCCGTCCCTACTTAACAAGGAGAGAGAAGTTCCACCCAGTGGAAAGGCCACGGTTCTAAAACTGTAGGCCTCTGTACTAGAACCCAAAGCCCAAGATCGAAGAAGCTTGGGAGGCTTACACTAGACATAGTGTGCTCAATATGTCCCTCTGTCCCTCTCCTCTTCCTCCTCCTCCTCGTCCTTCTTTCAAAAATTGACAGCCACCTAAAGGTAACCGAGGAGGCAGGCCAAAGAAGCTGCTATAAGTATTTCGAGACTTCATAACTTTATTTTAAGTGTTTTCCTCTCCTTTTTTCCCTTTCCTTTTCTTTTGGACCAACCCAGGCTCTCTTCCTACGTCTGCATTCCCTTCCTCTGTCCCAACCTCCATCTTCTGCAACCTATAATGAAGGGAAGTAAGTATTCATGAACCACCAAGACCGCATCATCAGGCAGATATACAGATGAGAGCGGCATTTCTGGCTTCTATTTAGGAAGCACTCATGCCTTGTGTCTGTCCGTCCGTCCGTCCGTGTGAGTGTGTGTGTGTATGTGTGTGTGTGTTCACGCGCGTGCGTGGCACCGGTGTTGGTGTGGGTGTTGGGGGACAGCTAATTATAGCATCCTGCCTTTGGTAAAAGTGATTGGTCCAAGCACGAGCATGTGACTCAAGCCTGGCCAATCAAATTGTTCCCCTGAGATTCCCCACCCCACTCATCCAGTAGGTAGGGATTGTGGTTCAGGACTAACACAGCTGTGCTGGCAGCTACCTTGGGAGCATCAAATATTCTCAAAAGAAGAATGGATAGTGACAGAGAAGAGATGGTAATTTTGAAAATGCACTCCGTAGCTACCAGCATCCCCAGGGGGCGTTCCCTCTTGCCCTTTCTGTGTCTAGGGAAGGCTTACTGTGTGTCCCTCCATGTCATGCCCATCCCCAACCCCCCAGTAAATTTTAGTTGAAAGCCCTTTGTCACCTACACCCATAGGTATGATTGCATCTTTTAGGGAGCCATCGTGAGGAACAAGGAAGACCCAGAACAGAGACCTACAGCTGACACTACACCTCATTAGTGTGAGGGGGTCAAGTACCAGGCTCACTGTGTGTGTATAGAGGTAGTGGTCATGGGAGATGACTCTGCTGCTGGTGCCCCCAGTAGGAGATAGGACATCACTATGGCCAGGAGCTTCCAGAGATGAATACCATATTACTGGACAAGTTACTTAAACCTCTCCAAACGCCATACTGGTACAGAAATAAAGAGTTTGTGAGTGGGAAAAGTACCTAGGAAGGTCCTTTAGGTCTGTAAGCTCTTGCCATTTTCCACTAAGTGTTCGGACTGCAAGTATAGTCACCTGACTTCAAGAGCTCACACGATAGTGACTTGACGTGATGATTTCCGAGCTTGACAACATTACAAGAGCCACTCACATTCAGCAGGAGCTTTGCTTCAGACTTCAAAGTTTGAACTAACCATGCCCGGTACGATATTCTCTAGGAAACCCCATGAGGGCAGTGAGCCACACAGCTCCCAGTCAGCCACATGATCCTGGTGGTAAAAGAACCTTGACCCAGTGGGTGTGATGATGCTCATTCATACTCCCAGATGGTTTATTGAGAGGCTGAGGCAAGTTGTTCATGAGTTCAAGGTCAGCCTGTGATCTATAGCACGACATGACGTTGAAACCTAAGGGACGAAGGATGTAGTGGCAGAATGCCTGCCTAGGGTGTGGGTTCCATCCCCAGGTCTGCCGATGAACACGGAGACTCCACACCACACAGTGGTGGTAGCTGTTCTGCATGCAGGCATTAAATAAACTACATGAAGCAACTTGTTTTTTTTTAATTTTATTTATTTTTTTATTTATTAATTAAGACTTATTTATTAATTATTTATTATTGAGATTTATTTATTAATTATATGTGAGTACACTGCAGCTGTCTTCAGACACACCAGAAGAGGGCATCAGACCTCATTACAGATGGTTACGAGCCACCATGTGGTTGCTGGGATTTGAACTCAGGACCTCTGGAAGAGCAGTCAGTGCTCTTAACCACTGAGCCATCTCTCCAGCCCAGCATTCAGCTTGTGATTCTCAAATAGGCTTGGTGTTAGATCGTTAGATGGCGAGCTAATGTAAGTGTCTGAAGATGCTTAAGGTGGCTTTCAGGTGTTGAATGCATATCTATTTAGCTGTATTTTTATTGATGGAGTGTGTGTGTGTGTGTGTGTGTGTGTGTGTGTGTGTGTGTGTGTGCATGCGCACACACACACATGCAAGTATATAGATCAGCTTTAGGACAACTTTAGGAGCTAATTCTCTCCTTCCACTGTGTGGATCCTAGGGATCAAATTCAGGTCTCAAGCACCTTTACCTGCTGAGAAAGAGTCCCTAAGAGAGGTGAGCTCAGGGTGCTGGGAATGTGTCTGTGAGGACTACTGGCCCAGGACTGAGAACCAAGACAGGCTTGCTAGGGAGAGTGAACAGAAAGCCACAGTATTGAAGGGGGAGGAGAGGAGGAAGAGAAGGAGGAGGAGGAGGAAGAAGAGGAGGAGGAGGAAGAAGAGGAGGAGGAGGAAGAGGAGAGGAGGAGGAGGAGGAGGAGGAGGAAGAGGAGGAGGAGGAGGAGGAGGAGGAGGAGGAGGAGGAAGAGGAGGAGGAGGAGGAGGAGGAGGAGGAAGAGGAGGAGGAGGAGGAGGAGGAGGAGGAAGAGGAGGAGAGGAGGAGGAGGAGGAGGAGGAGGAGGAGGAGGAGGAGGAGGAGGAGGAGGAGGAAATGGATAGAAGAAGGGAGATGGGGAAGGGGATGGTGCTGTTGGGGGACCCAGTAGGTAAAGGCTGAGAGGTGAGAGCACTCAGGGTTCCCTTGGGGGAAATGACAACACATTTGCCTGACTGGAGCATGAAGTAGAAGAGACCGTAGATGGGCGGAGCCAGTGAGGAAAGACCAAAGATGGGCGGGACCAGTGACACAGTCTGGGAGTACATGTTCTCATATTAGTACTTTGGGGTTCTGACTGCCTCTCAAGAATTGACAAAACTGACTAAAGGCCGTTTGAGTTGTTAGAACTCGGAGCAGAGAACGAATCAGACTAGAGTTCGAGAGCAAACGGGATGTTTGCGCATGCGTGCGCGTACAGTGCACACAAGTACGTGAGCGTGTGGGAGCAAGTAGTGTTCAGAAGTTGATGTCAGGCATCTTCCTTGACCACTCCTTGCCTTGTTTTCTGAGACGGGGTCTCCCCTTGAACCTGGAGCTCGCCTACTTCCAAGCTAGGCTGGTGGCCACTGAGCTCGAGGCTCGCTCCCACCTCTGCTTCCCCTGCGCTGGGATGGCAGGTGCACCATGTCATGCCTGGCTTTCTCTCGTGAGTTCTTAAGGTCCAGCTCAAAGCTGCATGCTCCGATAGAATGTTCCGGAAGATCCCGAACTTCCATTTCCCCAGTAAGAAAACTAAGTGTCTCAGACAAAGTCAGCTTGCCTAAAAAGCCACAGAGCTGGTGAAGAATGGAAATCAGTATCATGGCCTTCAGACTTCAAGCTAGTTTGGGGAGGTCTCCTTTTGGGATGCTCCCACTCTAAGCCCCTGCCAGGACCAAATCTGCCCCCTGGAAGTTCTTCTGAACTCAGGCAAAGCTCTGATTCCTCACATTTACATAGCCATGCTGTCTCAGGAAGCTCGCAATAATTTTTTTGGGGGGGGAGTGTAGAGGCAACGCCTTGCTCCCATCTCTGCAAAACAATGTATTTATTATTGCTAAGCTGTTTCCATCTTTGAGGAGAAAATCTATACCACATGACTCCCCAAAGCAGAGTGGTCCCGGCTTACAAATACAGTACGTTAATAGCTTTGTAAACATTTATTCAGGGTGACAGCTGAGGGGAGCATGTGGCATTAATTAGAAGCCCTGTTAGGAGCAAGGGTAAAACGGAATTCATTGGCTTTGCGGAGGCAAGGCTCTTGGGGAGGGGACGGGGGTGGGTTAGAAACCTCATTCAAGTACGTTCTGACTGTTGATGTGGGGTGAGTAGTAGGGGGAGATGGGGATCCAGCTCTGAGGGAGAGAAAGCTGCATCGTGGCAGAATGGGGTCTGAGTTATGGGACCATATGGTGGCTGGCCATGGGTGGCTTTCTCTGGATGATTACTGTGACAGAAACTTCTAGCTAAAGTCCTATTCTAGGGAGGAAAAGAATAAAATTTGACAGTGTCAGCCTCCCCAGGACTGGTGGGTTTTAGGGGAGCAGCTCTTCTTCTCACATTAGCTTCCTCTTTAGATTTCTCTCTGTGTGTACGAGTGTGTGCATCTGTGTGGAAGTATGTGCATCAGTGTGCGAGTGTGTACATCCCTGTGGAAGTTTGGAGGCCAGAGGACAGGTTCTGTTGTCATGAGAGCGCGTTCCACCTTCATTTCCATTTATTTTTATGGTTTTGGAGACCCAGTTTCTTACTTGCCTGGAACTCACTGGTTATGGTTGGTTAGCAGTCTGGAAGCTGCCTCTCTCCTACCTCTCAAACACAGCAATGGCAAGTAGGCACCTCTTTAAAAAAATAAAGATTTATTTATAAATTTATTTTATTTAAGTGAGTACATTGTAGCTGTCTTCAGACACACCAGAAGAGGGCATCAGATCTCATTACAGATGGTTGTGAGCCACCATGTGGGTGCTGGGAATTGAACTCAGGACCTCTGGAAGAGCAGTCAGTGCTCTTAACTGCTGAGCCATCTCTCCAGCCCCCTATGCACCTTTATGCCTGGCTTTTTTTTTTTTTTAAACATGCATGGTGGGAATTGAATTTAGGATCTTGTGCATGTGAGGCGAGCACAAGGGTGAACTGATTCTCTAAGAAGGCTTATGCTACCTGTCTTCTCTGCCTTCCAAGTGACTGGGAGCCTGCTAAGTCACAAGCCCACCTATTTCATGACCCCTCCTCCAGGAGGGTGTGTCTTAAAGCCTTCTACAGTAAAGCTACCTAATCCCAGCCTTGTGTTCTGGGAGAGCCTTGCATTTACTTGTTTTAGTTTATTCCCACGTGGTCATATACTCAACTTAAATACCCCAGCAGTCTGGAGATGGGTAGCATTTGACCACCCCTGACCCTAAACATACATTTCATATTGGGGACACATCCCTTTAGGTACACACACACACACACACACACACACACACACACACACGTGCTGCCATACTTCACAGCTCATGCTTACTCTTAAGGTGGCATCCGATGTATTCTGTCGGCGCCAGCACCGACAGTATTCATTGGTTCCATGGGTGTGAAATGACACCCCAGTGGGTGTGTGGTTGGTTTTGGAATGTCATCATTTGGGAACGGCCGCAGCAGCCTCTTGGTCTAGAAAGGACCCAGACCAGATCTTCCTTTGTTCCCAAGGACGCAGGCTGGCGGTGCGTGTGTTAGTGTTAGATCTCTGAGGGGAGAGGTATCCTGGCAGTTGAGAACCAAGGAATAGCTCAAAGTCACACTGTACGACAAACTGCACACGGGGGATTTATTGGGAGGGTGGCTGCCTCTGCTTAAGTAAGGAGCAGCAGAGGACAGAACAGAAGGTAGGCTCTAGGGTTTCTTGAGAGTTGGGAGATTTACAGGGTGGGATTTTAAATCCAGAGCTTGAGGAGAGGTCAGGGATTGGTGGAATTATTCTAGCACAGGGGCTGGGTTCAGCCATAAGGGCAGTTGGGAGTATTTTGGGGGTTGAACCTGGTGGTTGGACGTCCTCAGGGGAAGGGACTGGTCAGTTGTGTGCTTTGAAGGGCTCCTGCTGTGAACCGGCATAGATAATTGACTTGAAGAAAGGGAGACCTTGGGAAGACATAGGCTCTCTCTCTGGAATAACTCAGGTTTAACCACAGGGCATGGTGCAGAGGGAAAGAAGGATAGCTAGGTGAGGGCTGAAGATGCAGGGACCCGGCTAAACACCGGAGATCTCAGGCCGGCTTCCTTGGCTCTGTTGGAAGGACCTTCTGGTCTCTCCAACCTGGCTGCATCTCTCGTTTCCTTCTCCCTAGCACCCGGTTGAATCCTATTCCTGTCCTCACACTACACACCTCAAAGCTGTACTTGATGTTTGACCTGGAAACAAATTCTGTCCCCCCCCCGACCCCCCACTCCCGTTAGTCCTACGTATAAGGTCCTATGTGCAAGGCTACTTCCTGTCTCCGCCCACTAGAAGGAGCTCTGCTTTGTATTTCCTGTCTCCACCCACCAGCTGACCTTTCTTTTGTACTTCCTGTCTCCGCCCACCAGATAGACCGCCAATACTCCAAGAGGTATTTTCACCAAATCCCCAAGCAAAGTTGTATTACATCATCTAAAATAGATCATATGAGAGTTGCTGTGGGTGAAGTCGGAGGCCCTTTCTTCCTGTCTGGAATGTTCTAGAACTCTTTCCAAATATGTAATTGAATCAGTGTCACATAGAATAGATGGAGAAGGCACTGATAACAAAAGACAGTGGCCATCCTGTCTGGGAATGGGGTAGGGGTAGGGCTTAAGCGCCATCTTGACTTATGTAGGAGTCAGAGGTGCTCCAGATGACTGTAGGCTGAGAGGTGCACCTTCTGTATATGTATATGCACATATTTGGGAACTGTATGACCGTAGATGAGTTGCCTTGTGTCTCTGGACCCCAGTGGTCAGCTGTTGGGGGGTCAAATGTGGCGTAGGAGCCCTGCATGCAGTAAGGGCTTAAGAAACGTCAGTGTCTTCAAGATCGGTGCACCCGGGCAGGGGAAATAGAAATGTATTTTAGCGTCTGGGTTCTAGAATGGTTTATCTCGTCAACTCGATGAGATTTAGAGTCGTCAGGGAAACAGACTTTGAGGCTTATCTGTGAGGGACTTTCTAGATTGGATTAATTAAGGGGGTGGGGAGTCCCACACTGAACGTGGCTAACACCATTCCATGGTCTGCAAAAGTGGATGATCATGCATCTTTATCTGCTTTCTGACTATGGATACAAGGTGACTGGTTACCTCTTGTTCTTGTTGTCATGGTAACCCCTGCCCTCTCACCATAATGAGCTTATAACTTCCAACTGTGAGTCAACACAAACCCTTCCTTAAGTTGCTTTTGTTTGGTATCTAAAATAATATTTATTTTCATTTTATGTGTGTGGGTGTTTGGCAAGCACGTGTGTCTGTACAATGCCTGAGAAAGGGTGGTTTTGTTTTGTTTTTGAGGCAGTAGCGGAAGATGAGCTCAGATCTGGATCCTCTTGCCTCTACTTCCTGATGGCTGGACTTAGGGCCACCATGCTTGGCTTGCATGGTGCTGGGGATGGAACCCCGGGCCCTGTACCTACCAGATAAGCACTCTGTTGTACCTCAGGTCTGAGGTACGCCCTCCATGAGAACTCTGAAAGCTTGTGTTACCGAAGGCTCTCCAGGTGTTTGTTGGCCCATTGCATTGTACCCCAGTCCCCCCTGTTGTCCAGATGAGAAGATGACTTGTCTGGATCTTCCTCCATTCTCCTCCTCCTCTTCTTCCTCTTCTTCCTTTCTTCTTTGTTTGAGATGGTCTCCTGATATAGCCCACGTTGGTCTTGATCTCGCGATCCTCCTGTCTCTGCTCCTTCGGTGCTAGGATGACAAGTGTGTGCCATACATATTTTTTGGTAGGTTCTTCTTGGTGGGGACCACGTGGTATTTGGGAGTCGGTGGGCTCCCTGTAGGTTGGCTGGCTTCATGGAGTGGGAACCAGAGACTGGGCAGGGAGGAAAAGAGCTGTGCACAAAGGCAGCCTGCTGGGCCTTTTCAGAGCCAGCAGTGGGTACAGGTGCAGTGTCTAACAAAGGCCTCGTTCTGAGTGGGGAGGGACGGTTGTGGCCTTTCAGGTGATGATAATGAATGGTAGGCACATGCAAGGGGAGAGAAGCTGAAGAATGGAGGACAAGGCCAGCAGAACTTCAGGGGAAGAGTGGTGACTAATGGGCACGGGTTCTGAAAGGCTCCCTTTTGAACCTGCCAGAGGAAGCAGCCTATTGCTGGCCTTTTTTTCTTCTCGCTTTATTTTCTTCCCCCCCACCCCCTAATGCAGGGAGGAGGAGAAGGCTTTTATCTACTCCCAGTATTTAGCCATTTTCCTGTGATGCTGGCCGGATGCCCATGACTGTGTCCTCCCTACCCCTGTACCTCCCTGTTCCCTCTGGGAGCCTGGCAGATAAGGGTTAAGTCCAGGCCCTGCTTACACACCTCAGAAACCAGGGGTGATTCTGGGGGGAGCTGTGTTCACCTCCCAGGCCAGATCTGACACCTGCTAGCCTCAGGTCTTAGCCAGAATCTCGGGGTAGCATTCCCAGTCAATTCGTGGAGTGGGGCTGTGATGTGTTCCATCTGTCCCAGGAGGCCTGCCTTCTAGGTCTGTGGCTGGGACAGAAAAATAAACTAAAGATGGGAACCAATAGAAGAGGACTGGGGATGTAGCTCAGCAGAGCAGTGCTTGCCCAAGACAGGAAAGGCCCTGGGTTATATCCACAGCCCCACAAGGAAACCAAAGGAACACAGAAGCAACAACAGAAAGCCAAAGGGTAAGGAAGAGCGTTGGACTCTGGGGGCTCGGGATTGGTGAATGACCAGAAGTGTCTCTCCTCCATTTTTCTATTCATGTTTTGCTTTTCAGTCTGCCCGCAACACATCTGGTTTCTCCCTCCTAGGTGTCTCCCTTTCAGATCCCTAGTGTGGAGGGGAGTCTGAAACAGATGCTTGGGGCAGGGGAGACCAGGTCTGTCTCCAGACCCCTCTTTGCTACTGGTACAGTGTGATGACCAGCCTTATCAGTCACTCCTGATTTATCTTTTGTGGGCTGGGAGGAATGTGATTTCTCCCACCTGGAAAGCTCTGAGAGGCTAGCAGCAAGCACTTGCTAGGATATTTTACTATCTATCTATGTATCTATGTATCTATGTATCTATGTATCTATGTATCTATGTATCTATGTATCTATCTATCTATCTATCTATCTATCTATCTATCTATCTATCTATCTATCTCTATCTCTATCTATCTATCTATCTATCTATCTATCTATCTATCTATCTATCCATCCATCCATCCATCCATCCATCCATCCATCCATCCATCCATCTATCTATCTATCTATCTATCTATCTATCTATCTATCTATCTATCTGAGACAGGGTCCTGGAACTTGCTCTGATCTGCCTGTCTTTACCTCCCGAGTGCTGAGATTAAATGAGATTAAAGGCGTGCATCACCACCACTACCACCACTGCCACCACCAGGTTTTTTTCAAGTCATCTTTCAAATCTGAAATTCCAAATGCTCTCGAAATCCCAAACCTGTCAAATCATAAAACGTAACGCATACCATCGTGACTAAACATTACCCAAGACAGCTTCCTGTTGGAGGTTACGTGGGACAGCGATGCATTTTTGTTGTTTAGTTTTGGGGTCCCATCCCCAAGATAACCAACCTCACCCTGTCTGAGCAAATATTCCAAAACAATGAAAAAAAATTCTAAACTCCTAAACACGTTTTGATTCTGAGAACTTCTGATAAGTGATGCCCGGCGTGCCAGCCGAAGGTCTCGCCTCACCTCCGTTTCGTTATTTTCTGTAAGGAGCAGTTCTAAGGAATGGGGACCCAAAAGCCTTGACTGGAGTGAAGGAGTCTTGGAACAAGGATATAGAGGCGTGGTGCTCAGTCTCTGCTCAGCCTGGGTTCATGGCCAAGTTCACGGTTGGGTTCATAGCCGGGTTCATGGCCTTGGTTCTGAAGTTGCCTCTCTCCACCCCCACCTTGTGCCTTTCTTTCTTTCTTTTTTAAAAAAAGGAAATCATTATTGTAGCTGCCAAATCAATATTAAAACCAGGGGCTTATGAGAGGGCCTGGCAGGCAGCTCTGGGAATCTTTTTACACTTCTTAATATCAGGGAGAAAAATGAGCGAGTGTCTCACCTGGGGAGGGCTGCTATGGCAGTGAGGACTCTCCATGGGCCAGTGAGCCTCCTCCCTTGGAGTCTGAGAGAGTTTGCTTCTGAGACAGTTCAACAACATCAGGAAGGGTGGGAAGAGCCACGCCCTGACTTCTTGGTTGGAAGGGATGCTCATGAGATGGAGGGGAAGGAGAGAATCTTCCAGAAGCCAGAATTGCTCAGGAAATGCATCCCCCCCAAACCCCCTTGCCGCCGTGTCGGGGGTCTAGCTTTGCTTGCGTGGGTGAGGGAAACCTTGCTCTGTAAACGTTGCTGGTCGATTTCCCCTTAAAACCACGAGTGCTAAGCCTCCCCCAGATGTCCCTAAGTGCAGGGTTTATCCTCAGGGTCATGGGAGAGGTTCGTACAGGGCAAAGTTGGTTCCCGCAGTATCGGTGGGGAAGTGAGACCCGAAAACAACCCAGAGGATAGGGCACTAAAGCCAGCCAAGAAATGAAACCCACGTGCCAACGCCTACGTTTAAGATGCTACTGTGAGCCAGGCGGTGGTGGCACACAGCCTTTAATCCCAGCACTCTGGAGGCAGTGGTGGCAGATCTGAGTTTAAGGCTAGCCTTGTCTACAAAGTGAGTTCTAGGACAGCCAGGGCTACAGAGATGCTCTTGTGATTTTTTCTTCCTGGAGTCTCCCTTTCCTCCTCTCCCCTCCTTCCTCCCCTCTCTCCTTGCTTCCTCTCCCCTTCCCTTCCTCTTCCCAGTACTTTCCTCTCCCTCCTCCCTTCTTCTTCACCCTCCTCCCTCCCCCCTCTCCCTCTGCCCCACTACTTGCCTCTTTCTCCTGCCTCTCCTCCTTCCCACTACTTTCTTCTCCCTCCTCCCTTTCTTCCCCTACCCCTTTCTTCCCACAAATATTTGCCAATTGCCCCACTCTATGGGCATTGCAGATCTCGGTGTGCCCATGTAGACGTTTATGAAGTAGGAAGTAATAAATGCACAATAAAATAAAAGTTTTAAAAGCCAGTTTCGTGGATCTGTTATATGATCGCACCCTTGTAAACACACATTTATTTATTCATATACTCGGATAGGCAGTAAAGCATTTAAAAGGTCAGGCACCAAGATGTCATTGCCCGTCCCCCTCCTGGTGACAGGGCTGTAGATGACCACCCCATCGCTTCGATTTTCACTTTACGCTGTCAGAGTCACCTGTGGCAAGCCAGTGTTTCTCATATAATTTCAAGTCTGCAAAGTCAGGACACCCTGCGTGTTGGGCTTTGTGTATCTCCTTTTGTCTCATTTCCAGTCACTATTGGCTTGGCTGGCTCTTCCTTAGCCACACACATTCTCTGCTGGTCAAACACGTCCGGCTCGTTACTACCTTTGTCCGTGCTGCGAGCTCTGCCCGACTTTCTCCTTTCCTAAATCTTTGCTGAATGTCCCCGTGAGAAGCCTTCACACACCAACATTAATAGAAACAAATGTCCCCTGTACCCCAAACCGGATCTTCTTAGCACTCGCAACTCTATAGTAGTCTTGACTCTTGGCTACTTGTTCCTTTTCCTCTTTGCCCGCACATGAGAGTGTGTATTCAGGGACCTCGTGTTCTTGGCTCCTGGAACCGAACCTGGCACCTAAAAAGAAACCAGTTGAATGAACACATTCTGGGGAATAAATATTAAAAAAAAAAAAAAAGGAAAGAATTTACATTTAAAAAAAGATACCTGCCTTTTCTCCTTGGCAGGGTCTAGTCAGGACAGGGTGGCCTCTAGTCGAAAGCGGCCGTTTCTCGGCTGCTCTTTTCATTTGTGACCTTGCCAGTGACCCTGAGTGGGCTTCAGGGCCACACATTTCTCAGACCGCAGAGTGCAAAGTGATTGGCAACCAAGGGCTGTGTAGGCGGTCGCCTGTGACATCTCTCAGGTCCCATTACCTTCCAGGGAACAGTTTTCATTGTTGCGTAGGAGGGAGGACCCTTCCACTTTCCCTTCCAAATCAACAGGCCAAGACCACGCCCCACATGCCCCGCCCACATGGCATGAGGTAACGTCAGACACCAAGAGCGAGGTCAGTTATATGACATTTGGAGACACTCAACCTAAATTCCTTTTGGCCTTGAGGTGAGGGTGATGACAGCGTGTACCCCTGCTGCAATCAACCCTGAGGCAGGGCCCCCCTACCCCCAACCTTGTTCAAAAAACTAAATATGGCTTCCGGTGTCTGTGAAGAAGAAAGATGTGGGCGGGGCATGTGGGGCGTGGTCTTGGCCTGTTACAAGGCAACAAAGTTTCTTCCTTCCTCCCCTTTTTCAACTCTCAGCTTCTGCATTCCACCTCCCCACCTCCATCTCCCTCTCCCTCCTTTTGCTTTTTGGGTTTGTGATTTAGAGTTTCACTTTGTAGCCCTGACTGGATGTGAACTTGGGATCTTCCTGCTTTAGCCTCCAGGTGCTAGGATCACAAGCGTGGTAATTCAGTGGATACTCGGTTCCTTATCCGTCTTGTCAGGTGGTTCAGATCCTGAAAGACAGTGAGGGTAAAGAGTCATAACTTCTGCATGCACTGGTGTGTGTGTGTGTGTGTGTGTGTGCCTGCGTGCGTGTGTGTGCCTGCGTGTGTGCGTGCGTGCGTGCGTGCGTGCGTGCGTGTGCGTGCGTGTGTGTGTGATGCCCTCAGATCCACAGAGGTGATTGGGAGCTGCCATGGGGACCAAAGGTAGGTCCTCTACAAAAGCAACATGTGCTCTAAACGGCTCCCTCACCAGCCCCCACAAGGGAGTTTAGGATTTATTTCCTGATCAGCATACTGGAAAGACACCCTCAGCTCTTGCTTAAAACTATGGGAATCACCAGGCATGCTGTCATCCACGTTCATTCCAGCACAAGGGAAGCAGAGGCAGGTGGATCCCTCCGAGTTCAAGGCCAGCCTCGTCCATGAATCCTGTTCCATGCCAGTGAGATCCCGTTTCAAAAACCCCAAAGAAACCAATAAACAAAGCAGGAACCCTAGGACACAAACACTTTCTTCCGGCTACAAGAACACTCCACGCCCTGGAGCCTTTTCAGTCAGTCCTAACTCCTGTCTCTGGAATGGAAACACTACATATGTTTTCAACATGCTGTAATTACTGCTCACTTTGATATGACTATGTGTGAAAACACACACGACGTCACCCACCTGGGCATTGTATGTATGATAAGCACTTTTTTTTTTTTTTACCTTGGATTTTTGCCTCATATATTTTTACGGTCGTTTTATACAGCTTCGCTCACAGAGACAGTGGGTGGAAACTAGCAGGATTCCAGATTTTTCTCCCTGCTTTCATCTTCTCCACAATTCTTCAGACTCTTGGTATGGGGGAGGGGAGAGGGGAGGGGGAGGGGGGAGGGGGAGAGGGAGAAAGCTTTACAGACTAAGGCCTTGCTCAACGGCCTCCATCCTCACCCCAGTGTGCATCTGTCACAGTGTCACAGAATCCTTGGCCATCCAGAGGAAGTACAACCCCCTGCTACCACCAGGATACGGAAAGGGAACTTCTGGGAGCCACCTTCCTGGGAAGTTGGTCCCAGACCTGTCTGTTTTGACTGGGTTATTTTGGGGAAGAAGCAGGCTATGACGATGATAATGGCTTAGACTGTGAAATCAAAAGACTCAGAGCCAGAATCATGAATTACAACTCCAAAGGATGCAGAGTCAGGCACACGTCTGGAGCATCCTCCAGCTCAGGCCCTTTCACTGGGTTGACCATTGTTTGTGGGCTGTGCACGTGTGTGTGAGTGAGTGTGCCTGGTGAGTGTGCCTGGTGAGTGTGCCTGGTTGCCTTTGGAGTCTAGATGTTTCCCCTACTGCTCCACCTAATTCCTTTGAGACAGAGTCTCTCATTGGCCTGGGGTTTGCCCCTTTTCAACCAGACTGGATGGACAGCAAGGCTCTCGAGAGCCTCTGTTTCTACTGCCCCATCTATGGAGTCACAGGCAGGGGTAGCTTTTATGTGGGTCCTGGGATCCAAACCCAGCTTTCGTGGCACATTCAATCTCACCATGGAGGTGGAGCTCAAACTCTATCTTCGCTATATTTAGTACCGCACGTTAATTGTGTATGAGATTCCCTCATGAAAACCTGACCGTGAATATTCGTGAGTACTTTGATCATTTTCAGTTAGGTCCCCCACCAATGTCCTGCTCCACCCAAGCACCCCGTCTCATCTCCCTAATGCCCCCTCCATGGGTTTTACTCATTACAAAGATGACTCTGGACCATGTCTTTATTTTGGATGAGACACAGAAATGTTTAATAATTTTTTTCTCTCTCTCCATTGTTTGAGCCAGGGACTCTCTATGTAGCCCAGGCTAGCGTCTTTATTGGTGGGGCAGGGATGCATGCACCATGCCTGAATCGGCATACTCTTTAGGTTAAAAACTTGGGTTTTTCTAGTTTGACGTAGATGCCCCTCCCCCACTCAAAGATGGAGAACCTAGGGCCAAGGGAAATTCCTTTTGCGTAGGGAAGGTCACAAAGCTGGTCCCGAGGATGCTGGGCTTAGCACCCAGACTGCTCGGTATCATTGGCCATCCTCTCGGCTTCTGATGTCATAAAGCAGGGCAAAGGTCTCCATGCACGTTAAGCCTAGTAAGCCGCCATCCTCCTCCCCTCCTTTAGCACACGGAATGGACTTCTAGTCAGGAGGTTTTCTCAGGAACTGAGGCTCAGGACGGCGCGATGCCATTATGTCCAAGACTGGCCCACCGTTGCTAACAGCTTTCAAAGGTTTTGGGGTCTGCAGAGTCCCTGAAGAATTTTGGCTTGAAGCCCCTTTTTCTTCTCCTCCGTTTCTGAATCCAATGGTAGATTAGGCGAAATGGAATCCGTATGGTTCTGATTCATTTACACTTAACTCATCAAAATGTTCCTTTTTATGAGCTATTTGATGTCCAGAAAGCCTTTTGAGTAGATTTTATAAGCCTTTTAAAGACTTTTCTCTTAGAAACAGGCGGTTGCATTTTGCCAAGAATAAACAAACTTGAACCTCAGAAGTGCATTGCTTGCCAAGGATCCCGGGGTCCAGAGGACAAGCTTACTAAGGCACCCCATGTTCGCTCCTTCTTCCACCCCCCTTCAACTTCCCTTCAGAGGCCACTGTTCCTTCTCGAACTTTGAAGCCCTCCCCTCCTCTTCCCAGCATGCCCTGCGTCACTGCCCTCATCATCAGGGATGGCGGCCCTGGAGCTCTCCGTAGCTGTTTTGTGTCCTGCCTGGGAACCATTGAACACCGTGAAAGAGATCCAGGCACAGTCCTCTCCCCTAGAGCTGAACTCTCTCCCCTGGTCGTGTACAGAAATCCCTTGACTTGTGCATGATCAGGTAGGGGAAACATTCAGATCCTCCTGTGTTCTGTGTTAGGAATCCGAGGCTGGAGGGTCTATCTACGCAATTGCCTAAGACCATCTTAACTCACTGACTGCGAACTCCAAATACATTTGCTTCATTTCTTTTCTTCCCTTGCCTCCTAAGAATGACCTAGAAGGTCATGTACGGAGACTCCCTTTGCACTAAGATATTTCATGGAAGGGAAAACATGGGTAAATATGAGATTCCCAGCTTGCCACCACATCAAGGCTCAGGGGTGACATTTCCAGCGGATGAGAAAGCTGAGAAAATAAACTCATCTACACCTGAATACCCAGTTAAGCTGCTGAAACCAGGCATAAGATGTGAGAAAGGTGTGTGTGTGTGTGTGTGTGTGTGTGTGTGTGTGTGTGTGTGTGTGTGTTTTGGGGGTGGGGGCAGGGGAGGGGGGGGTATGACTCAGTGGATAGTGTTTGCTTATCTTGCATGAGATCCTGGCTTCCAAGCCCAGCGTAGCACAAAATGGGGTGGTGGCTCAGAGCTTTGATCCCGCAACATGGAAAGAGGAAGGCTGGGGAACTGGAAGATCAAGATTATCCTTAGATAGCATAGTGAATTTTAAGGCTAATTTGAGCTACTCAACAGACACATACACACTCACACACACACACACACACACACACACACACACACACTCACACATGGCAGAGAGAGAGAGAGAGCGAGAGAGCGCTGTCCACTAGTTTTAGCAAATAACTAGAATTTCATAGCTGCCTTGCTTTCATTATTTTAAATATATTTTTACTTTCAATGTATGGGTTTTTTGGCTTGCATGCACCACATGCATTCCTATTGCCCACACAGGTCAGAAGAGGTGTAGGATCCTCTGGAACTGGAATTACAGATGGCTGTGTGCTAACATGTAGATACTGTGATCAAACCTGGGTCCTCTGGAAGAGCAGCGGATGCTCTCGGCCACTGAGCTGTCTCTCCAGTCCCCTCTTTTACTGTTAACCGAGGACACCCATTGTTTATGGACATGACACTGCAAACAGACTCACACGAAACTTTCAATTGCTTTTAACTAATTTATTTATTGAGACAAGGTTGCATGTAGCCCAGGCTGGTCTTCCGTTTGCTACTGACCTTGAACTTACAATCCCTCTGCCTCCATCTTCCAAGAGCCAGACCTACCACACTGTGCCACCACACTAGCTCTGTTTTATTTTATTAAGGCAAGGTCAGGATACATAAGGTAGGCTGGTATAGAATTTGTCATTCAAGGCAGGCTGGCCTTAACTCAGGATTTCTTTGTCCTGACTTCCTGCATGCTGGGATTACAGGTGAACGCCACGCTCTGGGTTGATCTGAAATGAACTCTTTCAAATCTCGGAGGCACTTTTCACTGGACGAGTGTGGTGGTTCTTGCCTGAAACTGATTCATTTCTCCTTTGCAGAGGACATCTGGAGATACGGGAGAAAGATGTCACCAGTCTCAGGCCAAGGAACAGGCTCTTCTAAGAGTCACCCAGCCTACAGTGCCAACAGCACCAGGAGAGAAACCTGGCACCTCCAGGGGAGCACAAGACTTGTCACAGAGATGGTTTAAGGGTCTCTGTCTATGTGACCCTTGCTGACCTGGAACTCACTATGTAGACCAGGCTGGCTTTGAACTCACAGAAGTCGCTTGCCTCTGCCCCTGAGTGCTGAGATCAGTGGCCTATGCTTTCCCTTTTGGCTTAGCAGTTTTACTCATGATTAGCTACTATTGTAGCAAGACTTCCCATATATCTATTTTTTAATGTTCTTTTTAAAGAGTTGTTTATTTTATGTATGTGAGTACACTGCCACCGTCTTTAGACACACCTGAAGAGGGCATCGGATCCCATTACAGATGGCTGTGAGCCACCATGTGGTTGCTGGGAATTGAACTCAGGACCTCTGGAAGAGCAGTCAGTGCTCTTAACCTCTGAGCCATCTCTACAGCCCCCCAACCCCCATAATCCAGTTTTAATCCAGCTTTCTAGGGATGGTGGCATTACCCTTGGAATTCCATCTCTCAAGAGGCAGGAGGATAAGAAGTTCAAGACCAGCCTAGGCTACATAAACAAATTTAAAATTACCCTGGACTATATGAGATCCTGTCTCAACCAACCAAGCAGCCAATCAACCAACCAAGGAGAACCAGTGCGTTCATCCTCCCAGATGGTCCCGTCAGGGTACCTAGGCTCACCGCAGAGGTAGATGACGCGACCTACACAGTTCCTGTGTAGGTAGTAAGAACTCCAAAGAAGTCTGGACCCTTGGTAACGTGTGTGGTATTTCCTCTTTGGGAAGAGGAACATTTTGCCTTCTTGAGAACTAATAGGAAAATTGTAACTGAGTGGCGGAAAAACAGAGTGCCAGCCCCCACCCAACCCCCGCCTCCCCCGTGAAGAATTAGCTCCACTGCTTATGAGCATACAGACCCTGGAGGGAGAGCAAGATGTGAAACCGGAGCAGAGAGCAGACCCTGGGAAAGCGCCATGTTGGCAGCGCGGCGGAGGCAAGTGCGAGAACTGTGGAACAATCGTCATAAATGCAGTCATTTGTAACGTCAAAGCAACAATGGCAGCCGAGGCGTCCATCTCCTTCATTCTCTCCTCTTGAAATGCCTTCTCCCGGAGCGGGGGCGTGGGGGGGGGAATCACAGGAAAACGTGAATAACATTTCCATTCACTGGGGTTCCTGGTGAGCTCTGAGTGGAGCCTGCGCCCTGCGTTTTTCTGAATGTGCTTCTCTGCAAGAACGTCAAAGAACGTCAATTCCTTTTTGGGGGTCTGAGAGGCAGGGCGCGACTCTTTCATTTAAAAGCATTTTCTTTTCTTTTTAAATAAAGAATGAGGCACTGGAGTGTATATCTCAACACACCATCAAATGGCATTCACACCCCTTCCCCTCTGTGGGCCACTTGGTCTGGGAACCTACTGTCCCCACCCAGGAAGCAGGCTGGGGGTTGAAATGAGAACCTGCTGCCACAGAGAGCTATCAAAGCTGCTTTGAAAAGAGTAAAGTGGGGGAGAAGTTTTCCCTCTTAATTGTCTCTTTCACAACACACACATGTGCTGGCACAGACACAAATGTATTCAAAGACACAAACATATGCATACACACATAACATACATGTACACAGATAGTATATACATGTGAATGCATATACTTGCACACACATACACACATTCATATTCATTGCTGTGCACTCTACACACACATACACACACACACACACACACACACACACACACAACACACAAACCCAGGAACACATTATCCTCCTGACCCATTATGGTGACAAGACCCCATTTTCTAATTCCCGTTTGGGGACCATATCCTTCAGTCCCCATGAGTCTGTGATTTTCCTCCCTTTTTCTCAATTTAATATTAATATATTTACTTCCTGCCACTGAATCTGTTTTGGATTTTATTCTAAAATGAAGCAGCTTGTAATTTTTTTTTCTAATTTCAAGATTTTCCTTGTCCTGGGGACGGGACCTTAACAAATTAATTTAAGATTTGGAAGGGAATCAATTCCCTTAACTTTTTCAGTTCAATTGTTTAAGACCAGAAGTGAAAATATTGTGTTTATGGACAGAGGAGCAGGGGGAGATGGTGGGAATTACACGGGTGGGTTGATGGGAAGAGTGCTTTGGACAAAATTAACTGTGTGTGTGTGTGTGTGTGTGTGTGTGTGTGTGTGTGTGTGTGTGTGTGTCACAGAGAGACACAGAAGGATGTGTTTGTGTAGGGGTTTGTGTGTGCATGATTACATGTGCATGTGTGTGTATGTGTGTCTCACACAGAGAGAGAGAGAGAGACACGGAGTGGGTGTTTGTATGCATGTGATTATGTGTGCGTGTGTGTGCCTCTGTGTTTGTGTATGAATAACATTGTGTGTTTGTGTATGTCGTATGTGTGTGGTACATGAATGTGTGTAGGAGTGGACACACCCACGTGTGCATGTGCAGAGGTCAAAGGAGGATTCTCTCGATCTCTGCCTTATTCTTTGGAGTCAGGGACTCTCACTGAACCTGCAGCTTGGTGTTTTAGTTGGGCTGGACATCCCTGAGTTTCTGCCTCCAACGCTGTGGAGACAGGTGTGTGTAACTATCCTGTAGTCTCATGTTTGTATCACAAACACTCATGGCAGGAGAGCTGCCTTTCCAGTCCTCAAGCTAACTTCTAATGTAAAAAAGATCCAATTTAACGCAGGAAAAAAAAAAAAGAGAATTGTGTTTTGTATTTTCTTTTCTATCTACCTACATCCTGCCTCTGTGATGAGAGGGAGGCACTCATGCTGACGGTATGAAAGTCAGAAGGTTGGTAAAATGTTAAGGGACCCGATGCCTGCTGTATCACATCCTAGAGGTGAGTATGGCTAAATATTTTGATTTATTTTCTTTATTTCCGAGCTCCAGTTGGGAAACCATCTTTCATACACTGTCACATCACAAGCGTTTTCTCACATCGTTAAAAATTCATTAGGGCCGTATTTTAAAGTGATTGCAATGAATTTGATTATGCCACAGCTTTACCGAGTCATTTTTTTAATTGATGGATATTTAGCTTAAAAAAAAAAAGCGGTAATAAACATCAATGTGACAAACATCTTTACACATGGACTCGTTGGCCTTAGGTCACATTTAGAGATCAAAGGGTTTGGAATGGGCGGTACAGAGAGGAGGTGTATCGGGAAGAGGTTGGGATGCATTCGGAGGTATAAGAAAGAGATCTTGCCAGCCCCTGCATGTCAGACGAGGGTATTGGGGCTTTATTCAAATCATTAAAACTTGGAACGATGACGATGGGGCCTGATAGCAGTTAATATTCATCAAATCTTTGTTGTTCGAGAGACATCCTCCCCAAGACGTTTTAAAACGAATACCTCGAATCTTTGCACTAACCCCAAGGTAGAGGTGTACCGTGCAAACCCAAAGCCATGGAGAATTTGAAGCATGATTTGGTCACAGATGTTTTCCTCTTGGTGGTCCCTAATTTTAAGACTTAAGGTTCTGCTGCCAGTGATCCTGGAATTGTATTTGTGGTTCGTCAATGGAGGCTTGATTTCTGGCAGGTGTGTGTGTGTGTGTGTGTGTGTGTGTGTGTGTGTGTGTGTGTGTGTGTGTATTGAGAGAGGGGGAACTGCAGGTGCTGACCAGCACTTCTTGCAAGTGTGTCTGTCCACTAAACAGTCCCCATCACAGCTCTGGTGTTAAGGACGTTACCATTTCACAGATGAGTAAACAGAGACTCAGGGAAGCAAAATGTCACACATTATCTGAAAACATCTGTCCAATGCACCATTGCGCAGAACCCAGCAGATACAGCTAGTAGACTGTCCCTCCTGAGGATGCTATGTGCATGGGACATGATGATGCTTGTGGGGATGCTATGTGCAGGTCCTGGGGATGGACACGGTGATGCTTGGTTCACCCCTTTCCCCTTTGTGAATGTGTGGTTAACGGTGGAGGTGGGATAAGTTGGTTCTCAGAGACGGTGTCATGATGCTCACTCCACAGGTAGTCACTTTGAGCAGAGTGGAATTTGCCGGCTAATGAGCAGGCATCACTCCTCTAATTATACGTATGTATTTGCATGTTGATTGCAGGAGATGCACGTGCATGATGCGTGCATTAGTGGAAACCAGAGAACAACTCGCAGGACCTGGTTCTCTCCTTCCACTACAGGGGTTCATAAGAATTGAACTCGGGATTTTGAGCTTTACAACAGGCTCTTTTACCCTCTGAGCCAGCCCCAGAGAACACCACTCTTGTCTAATGCCTACAGAGCTCCTGGCTGGGTCCCTGTCTCCCTAAGTCCTAGTGAGTTTAGGAAACTCCTTCAAGAACAAGAGGGAAGAGACAGGATTTACAATTTGGCTGGGAGCTCTGTGTGGTGAAAGAGTCTATTTCAAGGAGAGAAATCAGAAAATGCAGGAATCAGAGACCCCGTTGCCTTGGGCAAAAGAGCACTGAAAAACCAAACATGGTGGTCAGTTGTCAGTCAGGCATCAATGATCTCTCTGTCCTCCCAGAGCCTTCGTGTAACCCAAGTCTATGTTAACTTCTGTGTAGAGGGGATATATGGCAACAGTGAGGGGGAAGTCAGTCAATGTCAAAGAAAACCAACATTTAACTCTCATCACACTGCTTCTTCAGCTCAACACATATATCACCTGACTTAGCGATGTCCCTGATGAAGCTCAACATCCTCAATCCAACAGGTCTCACACCATGAGGCACCGGGGATGCAAATATGACAGCACAGGCTGCCACACCAGTTTGCCACCATGCTTTGCCCATACAGCCAATGCGTCTCCCATGCTGCGGTAGTCAGTTCTATCAACTCAACATAGCCTAGATGAGCCTGAGAGAAGAATCCCCGACCAGCGGCTGCCTAGATGAGATCGGCACTTCTGTGAGAGATTATTTCAATTTTGCTAACTGAAGTGAGAAGATCCACCATGGGCGGTGCTATTCCCCTGGCTTGGGTCCTGAACCATGTAAGAGTAGAGTAAGCAAGCTGAGCACTAAGCGTGTGTGTGTGTGTGTGTGTGTGTGTGTGTGTGTGTGTGTGTGTGTGTGTGTGTCTGCTCTGGAGTGTAGATGTGATTTGACAAGCTGCTCCAAACTCTATATCACTACAAAGTCCCTTTAGTGATGGGCTGTAGCCTGGAATAGAGGTGAGCCGGTTAAACCCTTTCTCTCCTTAATTTTCTGTTGTCAGGATATTGTATTGCAGTAACATATGTGAGACTGTGACAGCACTCAAATGTGGCATTCCCCAATAAAGCCCTCTTTAACCCATTCTTGCTGCTTGGAATGACTATGGCTCAACCCACCTCATGCCAAGCCAGTGCTAACTCAGGAGGCATGACTGACTTAAAGCAACGGAAACAGAGAAGTAGGCAGAAAAAGGCATTGGAAAACCCAGCCTGTCTCGGAACCAAATGATGTGGTTGTGAGTGACTGGGGTTTTCCCAGCCTTGGTGGCATGAAGAAACCCAACATGGAACCTCTTGGTTGTGCCAACCAGCCCTGTTTCTTTCAGCCTTCATCTGCCTTAGCCACCTATGCTGGTGCCAGCTTGGTCCTTGGAGATGCCTTGGAGCGGGGAGGGTACACAGTAGGGAAGATACCAAGTCTGGGGAGGGGTGTAGATGGATCCTCAGCATGGCTGGGAAAGAGGTTCACCATGGGCAGCTTGGTGTGGTCCGCCTGTCCATCCAAGACAAACCTCAGACCCAACACTTACTTTGGCAGAGGGAGAGAAACAGAACAAAGTTCGTGTCCGCCCCCCTTCAACGCCGCCCCCCCCCAGAAGTGGACCCAGGGAATCCACTCCTTGTCTTGTCTTTTCCCTTTTCAAACAAACCGCCTGGCTTTTAAGATCTTCAAAACGCCATTAAAGGCTTTTTACCCCCTCATATATTGGAGGCGTTTGATGAAACGGGGCAGGGGGTGTGTGTGGAGAAAGATAATGGGGCCTCCAGGAACAGAGAGCAGAGGCCTTAATTTCGCCTGTCTCCCCTGGCCGAAATGGTGCTGGATGTAAACACCGCCCTGGTGAATGTTGGAGCAGTGATTATAGGACAGCCTTGGAAGAGGAAACGCTTGCAAGCCGCAAGGAAGACTGTCGCCCTTTGAAGGAGCTTGGCCCCTCTTTTCACCCCCTTCTCTGTCCCGCCACCACAAGTCCGGCCCTCCTACTTTTCTTCTCTGGGTTCCCTGGTACTGTAAACACGGTGACAGAAATTAGACCTGGGCAAATCTGTTAAACATTTTAAGTCAAAGTGGGGTTAGTAGTTGTCTCACTTGGAGGGATACGCGAGACGAAACTAATAACTCAGTAATGGGTCTTTTGTTTTTGTCTGGGGACTGGTGGGAGGGAGGTGGGGGGGGGGCTGGAGCCAGGGGTGGGGAGTGGATCCAGGATGGGAGGCAGGGCCAAGCTGCTGTTAGGAATCTAGATGGGGCTGGAATCGATGTTTAGGGTGGGTAAGCCTCCCTGGGGAGGTCTCCACTACCAGAGTGTCCGGAAGAGCTGCCTGTGACCACCCGGTCCACACTCCGCTTGCCCTCCTGTTCGGGTACCGCTGGTCTTTGGTCTTCTGATCACGGAGTGTTTCTTGACAGCTTCAGGCTGAAGACTAGGCTGCCCGCTCTTCATCTGTTCCATCCGTGAAGTTCCCAGTGACGTCAATGGGCTTCCAGATGGGGACCACGTGCGAGCTGTGGGGACCAAAGAGCAAACCCAGGGAGCCGCGCCTGGACACAGAGGAGTTCACACTGACATGTTTTGTAGTCTGGAAACTTCTGCCTGGGATGGAGAGTGCCTCTTTATAATTCTGGTCAGATGAGTGGACCCAGGGATGAAAACCGGACCATGGGAAGCTCCATTAGGAGGCCATGTCGTCCAACTCGCATCTATTAGGAGCTGGCTTATGTGGTCAGTGAGCAACATGGATGTAACATCTAATACAGGCCTGACCTTTGTCCTCTGGGGGCACTTAGTGCATTGTATATTACATAATAAATTAAATAATTCCATGATTCATGACTTCATCACTTCCTGTTAGGAGTTCCGAGGAAAGAATAAAAGGCATAAAATTGGTTAGTTTTTTTTCTAAGTAAAGTCTTTTATTTACTCTCTGACAATATCATACATGTAAACAATGTATCCTGAGTGTATCCATCCCTCAATCCTCTCCCACCTCCATGCCCCATCTCCTTCCTCTCTCCCTTGGTTTGGAATCTACTGAGTTCATTTAGTGCCTGAGGGATGTTCACTGATCTTGCACACTTGACTGTGCACAAGTCTTGTGCTTCTGACCTGAAGTGGGTCCTACGTGCTGTGGCCATGCCTTATTCAGAGGGTAGGACTTCACAACACTCCTCTCCAACCTCTGGGCTCTTCCACTCTCCCGCCACCCCTTTCCCTATGATGTTCAAAGTGGTCCAGCTAGTTTTTAGCTCTTTGGGCTACAATGTATCCACAGTCTTTCTTTTTTCTTTTCCTTCCCTTTCCTTCTTCTCTTTTTTCTTTCTTTTCTTTCTTCCTGTTTTTATTTTGAGGCAGGGTCTCTATGCATTTTGAGGCAGGGCCTCTCTTCGTTGTCCTGGAATGTGCTGAAACTCACATAGATCTGCCTGCCTTTACTTCCCCCAGAGCTGGGATTAAATGTTTGTGCCACCATGCCTGGCCCCTGACCATTTTCTTAATGACTGGGGATATTTATTGAGAGAGCATGGCAGAGATTCTTTGTTCACTAAAGACACCAATAAAGTCAGAGGGGCTACATAAGCCCTGAGATTGCCACAGCCTCTCAAACTCTCTCATTCTGTTGTCACAGACTTGCCTTTTATAACCTTCTATTCTCCTGATAGCCGCCTGTTCGGTTAAGATGATAAATTACCCTAAGGCATATCCTTCTTCCTCCCGCCGGTAGCACATTTAGTTGCAGATACAGGACTGAGAAGCTGGATTTGCTTCCCTCCTCCACCACTCAGACCACTTGGTACCCGCTGGGTCCCACCATCATTTAGTTCCTGTTATGTTTGCCAAAATCCAAACTGTCATGGAGCTGGCGTTTTCAATCTACGTGATCCTTTGTTTCCTCAGCACAAATGGTTGCACCCTTCTCATTTCTTGTCAGAACTAACACAGCAGCAGTCATGCATGCTGCTATAGAAGGACCTCCTGGATACCCCAGCTATCATCGTTTGTTTGGACAGTGGGACTTAAGGCTCTGTTGTAGAGTATCTCAGAAGGACTCACTCCAGAAGGAGAGGTCTCCAAGTACCAGCAGAGTTGGGATAAGAAGTGCTCATGAGCTGCAAAGGCTTATGGGAACTCTGATTCCTTCAAGCTTCCGGGAGAGATTGGGGAGAGATCTGGAAGGTCGCAGATTGCTACATCAGATAGCCCTTATCTGGGGAGATGATGTCTATCTAGTCCCCAGGTCTTCAGTAACTCGAGTGACCAGTAGAGTCTTGTGGAAATGTTATTCATAAAGCTAGAACCTTAGGACAGGTCTTTCCTAGGAGTCTTGGGATGCTTGGTTTTGCTTGGCACCAGCCACCTAAGGAAATCTGTGTGTGTAGAGGTGCTATAACAGGCTGGTGAGACAGCATTGTCACATGAGCCAGAGATCTTGTGTGGACTTTGTCTCCCTAGCTCTCCTCTTCTACCCAGCAGTCTAAGACCAGAGGTGATGTGAAGAGGCCATTTCTGCTGATGTCTGCCAAATAATAAATTTGGGAGCTAAAATGAATGAATGACTTGTTGTCTTAAGTCCATCTGTTGGGGCAGTGTTTAGATAGCAACAGGCAGTGAATACAGGAATATCTCTACCTCTGAGGCTGTTCATCTGTTTTATGGATGCAGGGCAAGGCCATGGGCAGTGGACCAGTGTAGGTTAGGAGGACCAACTATTCCCTTATCAGACATTTCTTCCCCTGTGGCTCTCTACTTGGGGAATTCTCTGGGAATGGCAGTAGGAGGTGATAGAGTGGAGAGTGGTGCTGACTCTCTTCCTCTGAGTTGACTCTGCTGTATGTTGGGGTCCTATTTATACTGAATGGCTAGCCTGTTATAAAATGTACCATATGAGCATACTCCACAGAGTAGTTCACATTTATTAAATTGCACCTGTCCATCCTGTCCATCCATCTCTCTGTCTATCTGTCTATCTGTGTGCTTGTGTGCATGCAAGCCTGTCACAGTCCATAAGGGGAGGGCAGAGGACTTTGCAGGAGTTGGTTCTCTTTTTCCACCATGTGGAGATGGACTTCACGTGATCAGGTTTGGTGACCACTACCATCTGAGTCATTGCTCTGGACCCAGACTAACCCTTTTATTTCTCAGGATTTCTAAAGTAAGTGCTATTACTGCCATCATTACTATCCTTGTCATTTTGGGGTTTCCGGACAGTGTCTTAATATGTCCTCTAGTCTGGCCTCAGATGCGTGACCCCTGCTGGGATTATAGGTAGGCACCATCCCACCTGCCATGGATTGAGAATGTTCTTATCCCAGTTTCACAGAGGTTCAGAGAGCCTACAGCAGTGTTAGAGACAAGAATAAAACCCGGGAGATCTGTCTCCAGAATTAATGGTCCTTCGAAAATGTTTACGTGTGCATGAGTGTTTCCTTGCATGTGTATACGTGCTTCACGTAGATGCAGTGCCCATGGAGGCCAGAAAAGAGCATCAGATACCCTGGAACACCACATGGGGCCTAGGAACTGAACTTGGTCCTCTACAAGCCCCCTATGTGTTCTAAACTGCGGAGCCATCTCTCGAGCTCCCCTTTTAGCAATGGGGTTTCAGGTAGCTAAGGCGAGCCTCAAATTCAAAATACTCATTATGTACCTGAGGATCCTCACCATCTTGTCTTTAACTCCCAAGTGCTGGTTTAAAGGTGTACGCTGCTATGCCAGGCGAGATTTTGGGGGAAAAATTCTAGTGGAAGAAATGACCAAAATGATTACAGTTAGTGTTTGTTAAGTGCTTTCCGTGGCCCATGATAGGGTGAGACAGGAGGTTCACAGACAGAGGGATACTAAGTGGAGTTGGACATTGTGCTCACTGCTGAATCATGGGCTCTTATCCAGCTATAACAATTCTGTTAGTATTAGGAGTGTCTCCATTTCGCAGGTGAGCAAAACTAAGGTGCAGAGAGTCAAGGAAACTTCTGGAAGCTACATGAGGGAATCTGACCAAAGAGAGTCATTTCTCTTAATTGTAATGTGCTTGGTGGCTGCCTCCTTCATTGAACAGAAAATAATATAGATTTTCAGACTGTAGCCAAGGCTAGCCTGAAATTCAATATTGTAGCACATGCTATCCTCCTGCTTCAGCTTCCTGAATGCTGGGGTTATGAACCCTGCTCTGAGGTTCACACTCAAGCGACAGGTGAGTGAAGAGATTTTTTGAGGACTCACGAACAGATCAGATGCACTTTATTCACTTCAGAGGAAAACTGCTAGGTAGGCACATAAGGGGTAAACGTAGCTCTACACACACAGAGACAGACAGACAGACAGACAGACACACACACACACACACACACACACACACACACACACAGAGGCAGACTGGTAAAAGCAAGAAGTTGAGGCTTAGGCCTCTCACATCCATGCCAAATTTGTACAGAATTACACAAGAGCAGTATTCTGCCAGAAATAGTTCTACAACAGATTACATTTCTTGGTACTCCTGGGGTTCCAGGAATATGCCAACTCAACCAGGTTATGCTAACTCACGGAGGGTGTTCTTACCAACCATGTTGTCCAACAGTTGTCTCTTCCCTACTCCTGCCCTCTGGTCTATTTAGAGGAAGGGATTCACTAACAGATTCACCGTGATTTTATTGGGGTACCAAAGAGGGGCATGGGTAGAAGGGAACGAAGAAGAAAATATCAGTTTTGCCATGTGACTTTCTAAAATTAAACATCAATAAAAAGAAAAAAAAACCCCTCATTTAATAATTGCTTTTGTTAATCACACAAAGGACAGCCAAGACGGTCTAGTGAGGATGGGGCAGAAAGACTGGAAGAAATGATGGAGGAGAACCCGGAAACCAGACACGGCTAGGCAGATGCAGGAGGCAGCGAGAGCCACCAGAGGTCTGATCCTCTGAGCACGTCTGTGCTCCCAGGAGTGTCTACACACACTCAGAAGCTAGAGCCATCGTCACAAGTCTGTCCCTGGTCTGGCTGGCTCCAGCCCCGTCACTGCTCAGAAGCGGCATTAGCAGAAGATGCAGCTTCCTGTGACCCACAGAAGCCCGGCTGGCTCCCTAATAACACATCATTTATTTTCTGTGAGTGCCTTCCTCTTCCTCAAATATGGTCGGGGTTACACTTCCTCTGCTTCCTGGGGGAATCACACAAGGCACACAACTATCACTCACTTGGAAGACGCTGTCTCCACACACTGCCTCGCAGCCCACAGCTCTTTCCTCATCACCTTTTGCAACTCGCTGGCTGGAGGCCAACTGCCGCCATCTTGGATCGCCACTGAAGACGTTCGTCCTCAGGGAAGCTGCCCTTTCTTTTTCTTTTCTTACCCAACAAGTATCGTTTGTTTCGGACCTTCCCATACCCCTTCGACACACCCAACCAGGAAACACAGCGTTTATCTGCTTGAAATGTAGTGGTATAAATCTGGTATCATGCCCATGATGCTGGGGTGGATTAAACGGAATGGATAAATATATCAAATGAAATGGGTAAATCTGGCGTCACGATGCTGCAGTGGATTAGGGGGTGATGAGTTAAGGATAGGTACCCCTTCACTGACCTTGTTTGGAGTCTGTTACTCTCATCTGTGAAATGAGTGGAGCCCTTTTCCTCCTCCCCCTCCCCTCCCCCCCCCTCCTCCCCTCCCCCCCCTCCCCGTCTTCCTCCCTCCTTCAAAATCACAAACAGTGAGGTCATTGGAATGAACACACAGGTGAACCTACCTCACACATTGTAAATTATAATCATGAAGCATCAATAGTTGTGATTCATGAGTCTAGTAACAAAATCATTAGCAATAATGAAATAATGAGAAAGACCAGTTGTGGAAGAGCCAGGATGCCTGGGTTGAGAGTTCATCCACTCTGTAGCTATGTGACCCCGGGCAAGCTGTCTAATCTACCCTTCACCTATAGAAAGATAGCAGCATTCTCTTCAGTGAGCTGTCATTAAAATTAAACGGACACAGAAGGGCTTGGAGTAGTGCGTGCACATTGTAATTGCTGTATAAATGTTTATTATTATTATTATTATTATTATTATTATTGTTAATTTACAGCTTGCTTCTGTATCTCGCCTCTTTACTCTTCCCTCCCCTCTCTCCTCCCCTCTCCTCTTCCTTCTCTTTCCTCTCCTTCTCTTTCTTCCTTTTCCCTTTTTCCTGATGCTGGCCCAGAACTTGCTTGCAGACTAAAGCACAGGCGAGCACTCTGCTTCTGCACTCTCAGCTCCCATGTGGAATCTTTGAATCCCTCTCCTATTTATTGATTGAGTGATTGATTGAACCGCTTGCTATGTCGTTGAGACTGACCCAGAACTTACAATCCTCCTGCCTCAACCCATCCAGTGTTGGGATCACCAGTGTGCATCACTACACCCGACCTCATTTCTTTTTAGAATTTATTTTCAATTGTTATTATTTTATTTTACACACATGGATTTATGCCTTCGTGTACCACATATGTGCTTCATGCCCACAGAGGTCAAACAAAGGGCATCCGATCCCCTGAGATTGCTGCTGCAGACGGTCGTGAGCTGCCGCATAGGTGCTGGGAATTGAACCCGGGTCCTCTGGAAGAGCAGCCAATGCTCTTAACCACAGAACCATCTCTCCAGCACCCTGACTTCATTTAATATGAACACCTTTCTAGTTTCAGCATCTGTCAGTCTGTTCTTTATTCGTGTTAATGATAAATACTGGTCGTACCAAGAACCTGGTAGTGAGGGGGCCGTGATCTTAGATCACCTTGGCTATTGGGGTTCTGGGTACCTACCTCATCTGTGTTTCCCTGTGGTGCTGTTACCACGGCCTTAGGTGGCTGGGTTGAAAGCGGCTGTCTAACCATGGCGCTCTCCTTAGGCAGCTGATATATGCTTGTCCAACTAGCACGGTGAGTGGCGCTTTGTTCATTGCTGACCTTTACTTTGGGTGTGGTATAGTGCATGCGTGTGCATGTGTAGACGTGTGCATATGTACTCTGGCAAGCACTTGTGTGAGTTGAAAGAAGTCAATCTTTCCAGCCTTTTCAGGTTCCACTCACCTCTTTTAAGAGTGGAATGGAGGGCTCACCTGATAGGCTAAGGCTGTCCTGCCAGCAAACCTTTGAATCCTCCTGCCTCTGCCTCCCCCCTCCTGGAATTATAAGCATTCTCCACTACACTTGGATTTCTGTGCAGGTGCTGGGGTTTGAACTCAGGACTTCACAATTGCTCGGAGAGTACTTTGTAGGCTGGTCTCCCCAGTTCCAGGTCTCATCTTTAGGGTTCTGCCAGTAATCCCATTGACAAACGCATCTGATAAGGCCAGGGTTTGGCCTCCTCATGAACCAACGCCACCCCTGGGGAACCCTGTCTTTGTTTTTGGCCAGGATGTACATAACTGTCACTTACTATTCAACAGGGATGATAAAAGTTACCCCAAAAGGGGGAGATGTATGAAAAAGATTAAGGCCTCGGAATGAAAGCTATTTTTATGGGCCGTTTGGCCTAGACTTTGAAGTTCAGCAGCAAGTGAGGGATTCTGATCAGCTTGCTTTTCACACCTACTCAGTTCTGCAACCTGGTTATGATGCACAGTCTCCTCTGGGGAGGAAAGAATGAAGCTAAATTAAGGCAGGCTGAGAGCTGGCCCGAGGCTGCTATTTCCTCTATTAAGGTCGGCCAGGTTCTGTCTACGCTTCTCCTCCCCCTCCCCCTTTAAATTGGAAGATGGTGTGATGATGTTGAAAATATTTTGCCAAAAAAAGAAAGAAAAAGAAAAGAAAAAAGTTACTTATAATCCTAGAACCTGGAAGCAAAAGTATTTCTATTTTTATGTGCTACCAGTTAGCATGCATCCTGCAAGCATGATCTTTGTGTTTTGTTTGGGCAGAATTAACTGAAAACTATAAAATATATATATTTTATGATTGTGTGTGCCTCTCTCTCTCTCTCTCTCTCTCTCTCTCTCTCTCTCTCTCTCTCTCTCTGAGAAAGAAACACAGATGAACAGACACCGACACACAGAGATAAAGAAACACAGAGACAGACAGACACAGGGACAAGAGGAACAGAGACAGAGAGAGACAGAGACAGAGAGAGACAGAGAGACAGACACACAGAGAAAGAAACAGAGACACACACAGAGAAAGAAACACAGACAGTACACACACACACACACACACACAGAGAGAGAGAGAGAGAGAGAGAGAGAGAGAGAGAGAGAGATACAGACAGACACACACAGGAGAGAGACAGAGAGACAGAAGGAAGGAGAGAGATTGTGAAGGCATATGTGCGATTGGTGCATGTGTGCAGTGGTGCATGTGTGGCGGTCACAGGATATCTCTATGGCATCTGTTCTCTCCTTCTATCTTTACATTAGTTCTCAGGATGGAACTGAGGTCACCAGGCTTTACCTATCGAATTATCTCTATGGCCCCAGAAAATTTCTCAGAAACACCTTTTAGGGCCTGGAGTGACGCCTCAGCAGTTACTGGGGCCTGTTGTTCCTGCAGAGGGACTGCTAGGGTCTCAGCGCTCATGCGTAGCAACTTACAACTCCTGTCACGTCAGCTCCCGATATAATGCTCTTCTGGAGCTCTTACCTGTGGAAACCCACACTAGCACAGACACAGAAAGACATTCTTTAATCTTCTAAGCATCATTAAGTCCTCCTCTTTTTATAAACTGTTGCCATTAGCATATATTCGCTACAGTGTTCAGTTCTGCTGTGATACATTTCAACATGTCTGATACATATTTAGCCCATATTGAAACCTCTTCCATGGCCTGTTGACCTTGTCTTCTGCTACTTCCTTGTCCCAAAGCTTCTTCTAGTCTCATGCCATCTACATATATTTGAGTCTAGACTCTGCATATGAAAGTGTAAAATGTTTGCCCTACTGAGCCTGGCTTATTTCACTTAACACGGTGATCTCCAGTCCCATCCAATTCTTGTAAACGCCATCGCTCCCCCCACCCCCACCCGCGAGCCTGAAGAGCAAATCCATTGTGCAGACATATACAGTTGCTGTTGGAGGTTTTCAAAATGGAGTTGGTTGCGTGTCACTGTGCAGCAGGGTCCTTGACTGTGGACTGTGCAGAAGGCTGCTGTGCCCAAGATCAGAAACACATTTATCACATGATGATGAGTAAAGGCTGACCTTCCAGATTCATCTCTACTTCCTGAAGATCCAGCAGAGGTTCCGGAGCTCAGTGTGGAGGTTGTTATGGAAACAAGGCAGTTGCTACAGTATCCTCTAGGGCTCTGCTTTCCTCATCTCCACAGTCTTTGGGTGGGCCAAACCGGCTCAAACTGATGGTTCTTTTGTATCTACTGCTTCTCCTGCCTGGGACCCTTCCCAGCTTTGCATGGACTTTTCCTATTTCTTAGTTCTTCACTCCAATGTCACCTCCTCAGAGGCCCCCACTGGCCACTGCGCACATCATGTAGTTACCATTCTTTGTAAATCGTCTGATCACTTCCTCTGGGCCATTTGCTACAGTATCAGCACCACCAATTTATTTGTGTCTCCGAGAGTGTTTTTTTCCTGCCCACACTTGTTCACTTCCGCCCACACCTGGCACTCTCTGTGGCACTTGTGGGTCTTCGATAAATTCTGCTCAGCAGGTCGATGAGGTTGCAGGCTGTTTTCTGAGATCTCCCTTGTTCTAGTAAGCATTTCTTTTTTTTTTTTTTCATTCTCCATTTATTTTTCAAGACAGGGTCTTATATAGTAAGTGCCCTTGGGCTCCTGAGTTTCCTCCTTTCATCCCCTGAGCTCTAAGATATTAGGCAGATGCCATCATATTCAGTTTATGTGGTGCTGGGGACGGAGCCTGAGGCTTCATGCATAATAACTGGGGTCTCTATCCACAGAGCATGCCTCAGCCTTATTCAGCCCCTTCATGCAGGTTTTATATGACAGTTCCAGCAGATAGGGACAGGACTCTGAATCGTCCCTCTTAGCTCTGTTTGCTGCTCAGGTGCACCTGCTGGGTGGAATCATGGCCAGGGTGCATTGTCCTGCTTGATTCCCAGAACAGTCTTTCCCCCCAGGTTTCCTCACCTCTGCTTGTCTGGTCCTCCTACACCAGCTCTGGCATGTGGCTTCTCCCTTTAGAGAGACTGTCAGCCTTCATCTGTCTACTCAGGATGTGGTGGCCTATCCAGGCTTTGGCAAGAAGAGGGGCAGAAGCGTTTGGTGTAACGCAGAGGAACATTCTGGATCTACTGGCTGGAAGTGTTCTGAACCTGTATGGGCATTTTTTCTGCCCTACCTTCGTAGTCTCCATTCCTCCTCTTTCTCTTCTTCCCTCCCTTCTCATTTTCTTCCATCGCTTCCTGCCCCTTTCTTTCTCTGCCCTGAACCTCAACCTCATCTCTTTCTTTCAACCAAATCTTAGGTGGAGAAACCACCAAGAGTTGCTGAGGGGAAAGATGGGGATTCTTCAGGCTCTCCTGGAGCCCTAGTAATCCATGGAGCTTGGAGCCTGCTGCTGATGCATGTGCGGATGCCCTGTAACATTTGTGTGCGTGTGAGTGTGCATGTGAATGTGAATGTGTGTGCATGTGTGTTTGAGTGTGTGACTGAGAAGATGTGTTATGTGTGTCTGAATACATGTGTGCGGATGTGTTTTGAGTGTGTGTGGCTGTTTGAGTGTATGTGTGAGTGCGTGCATTGAGTGTGTACATGTGCATAAGTCTGTGTATTTGTACAGGCGTGAGCGTGTGTGCGTGTGTGTGTGTATAAGTGTGCATACATGTTTGAGCATTTAAGTGTGTGTGCCCGTTTGTGTGTGTGTGTGTGTGTGTGTGTGTGTGTGAGAGAGAGAGAGAGAGAGAGAGAGAGAGAGAGAGAGAGAGAGAGAGAGAGAGGAGAGACAGATAGACAGGCAGACACAGAGAGAAGGAATGACCCTTAGTCACTTTCACATGGTGACTGTTCCAACAGAACAGGACTTCCCTAAGCCTGGTAGGGAGAGGCCGAGAAACATGGTCAGGAGGCAGATGCTTCCCATTCTCACGGACCGAACCTTCCACACAGAACATCCAGAAGAACAGGTCCTGGGCTTGGGCCTTAGTCCTTTCCAGAGCAAAAGGCCCATGCTGTTCTAGTTTTAGCTGATGGTACCTACCTAGATCACACACAGGTATTTGTGCTGGCAGGACAGAGGCTGGGAACAGAGGAGAGCCCCCTCTCTCTCTAGAACCCTGTCTCAGCAGCAACCTGTTGGGCACCTTTCCATGTCTCCATACCTCTGCCAATGGCCAAGATCTGGTCAAAGTCTCACTGACCTCCACAAGTCTCTGTGCCTCATCCATGCCCCTTACCTCCCCAAAAAGTGTCACTAGCAAGGATCTCCAGTTCCTCAGTTTCTCCCTGTGGGCTCCAGTGGGGCTCCAAGGCATTCAACGCCAATAGGAATCAGGTTCTCTCTGGCCCTCAGAGCCATGTTCTTAGCCTTCTTCCTGGTGTTTTGTAAGGCATGATACTTTCCATTCACATGTGGAGGGAAACTAAGGCACAGGCAATCTATGCTATTTTCCCATGGTACAGAGCCAAGCCGCAAACACTTAGTTCAATTGTGCCCCACCCAAATCTCCATGACCCACATTCAGTTCTATCCAACGCCAGGGACTAGCAACAGAGCTTGAGTTCTGGCCACTGCCCCAGGTGGCCTCTGTTTCTTCTCCTTGTCGGGTTTGGGGATTGGAACCCCTGACCCATTGCACAACTTGCACAGCTTCATGTTTATTTCTTCATCTGTAAAATGGGTTTAATAATAGCAGGGTGTTGTAGGCCAGATTAATTAACGTTTGGACAAGTTCTTTGAGATGCCAGGGATGAAAGGCGTGGTGGACAGCCAAGAGTCATTACGGCAGAGGTGTTCGCAGTGCTAATTTAGGGTTCCCCAGGTTTCCCACTTGGCAGCCTCTGCTGGGCTTCGCTGACTCAGGAAATAAGAAAGCAGAAACCACCCCTGCAGAGTGAGCAGGATTCTCCCACATTCCTCTTTGGAAGTCTTTCTGGTCTGGCAGAACTGTGCATGCTTTAATCCTTTGACACAAGACTTGTGTTGGAGCTTTGGGACAGGAGCAGGGGTTGATAATGGGATAATCCAGGAACACAGAGCATGGCACCCGCTCATCCCCCACAATCCGACTTCTGCCTCTGTCGGGGAGAAGATGGCAATCGAAGTCTTGCGTGTCCCAAGGGGTTGGGGATAAAGAATGGGCAGAACAGGACCTGGAGATGTGGCTCAGTGGGGAGAGGGTTGCCCAGCATGTCAGCTCCACGGAAACACTGCATAAATCCAGCATGGTGGGGGTGTGAATGAGATTTCAGCTCACAGGAGGGAGGATCAGAGGTTCAAGGACGTCCTTGGTTATGTGGTGCGTTGGAGGCTAACCTGGGCTACATGAGACTCTGCCTCAAAAAAGGAATAAATATGGAAATGGCAGAAAGGGAAAAAAATTAATTTGAATCTGAAATGGATGGCTTTGCCTGTTGAGAATCACATATGGCATTGCCCGCCCAGCTTCTACCTCCATGAGATCATGAGATGGCAGCTAAAAAGAGTGAAAACTCACTCTCCTTATTCTGTCTCCTCCTTCCTCCCTCCCTCCCTCCCTCCCTCCCTCCCTCCCTCCCTCCCTCCCTCTGGATGTGATCTCACTGTATAGACCAGGCTGACCTCAAACTCACAGACACCTGCTTGCCTCTACCTCCTGAGTCCTGGGATCAAGGATGTGTGCCACCCTTCCTGGACCTCTCGTTGTCTTTTTTCATGGACAGTGGGTTGTTTTCTAGTAGAGGGTTTAGTTCTGGGTTGACAGAGAGTGTGGGGCATCATGTGGAGTCCCTAGACTGTCACTCTGCTTCGTGTGTGACTTTAGCATCTTAGAAACTGCACGGCATGCTTGGGAAGATGAGACCAGGAGTCTCAGTCTAACGCTGACGGTCTGGGTGGGCTTCTGACTCCACTCCAAACACTGAAGGAAAAAGCCCCATTTTGTAGATCCTGTACAAGGTAAAATGACATACAAATTGCGAAGTCAGTTAAAATGATGAAGACATCTTTGAAGAACTATTGGGGGCTGCCACAATCCTGGCCTCCTTCCCTTCCCTTCCCTTCCTTTCCTTTCCTTCGCTTCCCTTCCCTTCCCTTCCCTTCCCTTCCCTTCCCTTCCCTTCCCTCCCCTTCCCTTTCCTTCCCTTTTCCTTCCTTTTCCCTTCCTTCCTTCCCTTCCTTCCTTCCTTCCTTCCTTTTCCTTCCCTTCCTTCCTTTTCCTTTCCTTTTCCCTTCCCTTCCCTTCCTTCCTTCCTTTTCCTTCCCTTTTCCTTCCCTTTTCCTTCCCTTCCTTCCTTCCTTCCTTCCCCTTTTCCTTTTCCCTTCTTTTCCCTTTCCCTTCTTTTCTCCTTTCCCTTCTTTTCCCTTTTCCCTTTTCTCCCTTTTCCCTTCTTTTCTCTTTTCCCTTCTTTTCCCTTTTCCCTTTTCTCCCTTTTCCCTTTTCTCCCTTTTTTCCCTTTTCCCTTCCCTTCCCTTCCCTTCCCTTCCCCTTCCCTTCCCTTCTTCCCTTCCCTTCTTCCCTTCTCCTCCCCTCCCCTCTCCCCTCTCCCCTTCTCTCTTCCCTCCCCCATCCCTTCTCCCCTCCCCTTCCCCTCTCCCTTTCCTTTTCTTTCCTTCCCAACCCCAACATAAACTTGACTATGGTGTAGGTACGTGCACATGAAAGACAGTTTGGTACTGAGTGTCTTCCTCAATTTCTACCTTATTTTTTCAAGATAGGGCCTATCAGTGAAACTGGAGTGTGCTGATTTGGTTAGGCTCACAGGCTAGGGAGCCCCAGGGACCCTCCTGTACCTGCTTCCCAGCCTCAGTGTTATGGCCACCTGCTGCTGTGCTCCGCCTTTGTTAGGTGCTGGGGATCTGAACCCAGTCCTCATGGTTATGCTGCTGAGACCTGTTCCCAGCCCCACGATTATGGTTTGCTTCCCCGGTCTTCTGCACAGTGCATAGCAGGTTAGAATTCTCGTTGGATGAATGAATGAACAAGTGAGCAGAAATGACTAGACCGGTGAACAAGTGGATGGAGAGATGGGTAGACAAGCTTCTAGTGAACAGAATAAATGACAGAGAGGTCAATGAATGAATGGATGAAGAGATGGATGGATGATAGACAGATGGAAGGAAAGATGGATGAGTGAATGGATGGAAGGGTGGATGTAAATTGAAGGCTAGGCTTATAGAAGGGTGGATGGATGTGTGGATGGATGGATAACATGTAAGGATGATGAATAGATGAAAGGATGGACAGATGAATAGATAGGTGGATGAATAGATAGGTGGAGGGATAGGTAGATGAATGGACAAATTGATGGATGGACGGATGGACAGATGGATGGATGGACAAATGGATGGATGGACAGATGGACGGATAGACAGATGGATGGATGGATAGACAGATAGATGGGTGGATGGATGGATAACATGTATGGATGATGAATAGATGAAAGGATGGACAGATGAATAGATAGGTGGATGAACAGATAGGTGGAGGGATAGGTAGATGGATGGACAAATGGATGGATGGACAGATAGATGGGTGGATGGATAGATGGACAGATGAACAGATGGATGGATGGACAGTTGGATGGATAGATAGATAGATGCACGGACAGATGAATGAATGAATGAATGGATAGAAAGAGAAATAAAAAGTGTGTAGACAGGCACATGAAAGGATGGATGGATAGACAGATGGAAGAGTGGACTGCAAGTATATGGGAGAATGTACATGGAAGAATGGACGGATGGTTAGATGTGAGGATGGATGGAAGGATGGACGGATGGTCAGATGTGAGCATGGATGGAAGGATGGACGGATGGTTAGATGTGAGCATGGATGGAAGGATGGACAGATGGACGGATGGCTCGATGTGAGTGGTGGGTGAATGGTGGATAAACCAATAATTTAACCGGGGGCTCACTTACAAATGGCTCCTTTCTCTCTGTTCCCTTGGTGATCAGAGGGAATCAATCACCCCCAAATTTTGGCTCCTGCCTTACAACTGTTTTGTGGCTTTGAACCAACTCACCTCTTGGTTTCCTTGCTTATAAAAAGATGCTAATGACACCTTCTTTGGGGGCAACCCGTGTAGTGGGTGTTGAGAAAATTAATTGTGCGGTGGTGAGTAGCACCGTGAGCCTCAGATGAAAGGAGCCGTGAGGGAACCGTCATTATCTTTATTACCCTGGGCTTCCTCTCACTGCCTCTGCCCTCCTGGGGCTGGCTCCTTTCAGCCTCCCAGGTGCTCTGGCGCCCCAGAAGTGAGTTCCACTTGGAGCAGGAGCCTGTCTTTCATGGCACTGACTCTTCCCCGGGGTCATTTGGCAGAAGAGCTTGGCTGACCCACCTCACTTCCTTCTAGGAGACTGATTATCCCAAGTGCCAATCAGGCCCATGGTGTCAAACTGCTGACCAACACCAGGGGGGTCCCTCCAGATGCTGCAGTTGGGGTTCACTTCTCTCCACTCCAGGACCACAGCCTCCTTCATTTCCCACAATTCAGTTGGTGCACCTGACAGAGGAAAGGGGCCACTGGCATTAGGGCTAGAAGATGGCATCTGATCCTGTGTGTCCTTGGGAACAACACTTAACCTTTCTGATGGCCACTGTTTACATCTGTCAAGTAGGTGTCTGATGCCAGCCGCAGAGTTGCTGGGGCTGTGAAAAGAGATGTGCATTTCCCCTTCCTTCCCCATTTCTGCTCCTAGCTGCCTCTGGGATTTCTTTCACCCCCTGGGTATCTCGCTTTGATTCTTCTACTTCCCACCCCAGTTGTGACAGTTTCCTGGACCCAGAGATACGGGTTCAGTTCTGACTGCGTTTTTGAACCCATAGCAGTTGCATGCCCAAGGACAGACTTTTCTCATGCCTTCTCATTTCCTCCTGTCTCTCCTCTTTCTCTACAAACAATGGTAGCAGTTCTTTTTTCTCACTATACATCCATTAGCTTCCCTTCACATGGATGACGAAGTTTTACATCATTTCCTGTCCTGTCCAGAATCCTTCCAAAGCAGGTAGGTATCACTGGTGATGCCATACCGCATCCTCCAGGTTCATTCTCTCTCCGTTCTCTCTCTGTGTTCTCCCCCCCCTCTCTCCCTCCCTCCCTCCTTCCCTTCCTCCCTCTCCTCCTCCTCCTTCCACTTCTCCTCTGTAATCCCACTTCCCTCTCTTTCTCTCCTCTACTACACCGTCTTCTGGAGAAGATTCTGGTTCCAGCTCTACCCCCCCCAGTTACCTTAGCCAAGTCCCTCTTCCTTTCAGAATTACTTTCCTCAATGTCAAGCAAAGGTCTGGGTCAGCTCAAGGGCTGTCAAACTATGGCCCACTGTCTGGTTTTGTAAATAAAGTTTTATTGGGACACTGTCCCACCCATTTACTTGCTTACGAATCATCAATGGCTCCTTTGACACGCCACGGCCACTGAACGACTGTTGCAGAGGAAGTTCTACTGGTGGACACAGCCATTCTCCCCTCATGTTGTGCTTTACAGAGTGAGTCTGTCAGAATAGATGGCATCTGAAGAGTCTTCCAGTGTGAATGTTCGGAAATGATATTTAGCTATTTCTATATGTGGTGCTTGTTTCGAGTTGGATGTGAAGTCTTGATCCCCAACTGAGGATCCGGTCACGGAGAGGCGAATGAACCATGAGGGCCCAGGACTAATGGTCAATCTGCTGATAGATTCATAATTTGATGGCATTGCTAGACGGTGGTGGGAGGTTTTGGCTTTGATGGAGGGGGTAGGTCCTGGAGCTTCTCCTTCGGGCTCTGTCTTTTTTGGGCCTTCGCTCCCTCCCCATCTGTGTCCTGGCTGCTGCGAGCTGAGTACCTCTTATCTTCACCATGCCTACCTCATGATCTTATGCCCACCGTAGTGGGGCTAGCTGTCCATGGACTGACAACTCTAACACTGTGAGCCAGAATAAACTCTTTTTAAAAATCTTTTTTTAAAAAACACGTCTAACAGTAGCAATGAAAGTCAACAGTCATCAGATCTGTCAGAGTTCCAGTTTCTGCACCTAGTTGCAGGGGCCCAGCGCCTGACACCCAGCACTTCTTAAAAATACCATCCTGAGAGAGTCACTGCCCTCCTGATTTTGACAGAATCACATGTATTCTAGATTGGCCTCAAGCTTACTGTGTAGCCAAGATGAACCTGGACTTCGGATCCTCCCCCCTCTCGCTCTGGGGCGCTGGGGCTGCAGGCCTGTGGCACGACACCTGCGTTACCCAATGTTAGGGAGAGACCCCAGCACTTTGTGCATGTGAGGCAAGTTCTCTCTCTACCCACTGAGCTACATCCTCAGTTGAACTCCTCTCCAAACTCATACCCTCCCCGACACAAGTGATAGAAAGTGCTCTATCAGTGAGCCCACCCCGGCCCCAGGGTTCTTCTTTCTGTTCCTCATTCGACACATCCCGCCGCCTGTAGGAAAGAGACTTATAGACAGTAGATGTCGAAAACAGACCCTTCCAGATCATTTCTACAGATCTGCCAACCATAACCAACCAGAATTTAACCAGGCTTGCTTTACGCCAGAGTATACAAGTTCAAAATCCTTCATATAACACCCCCGCATCCTAAATTTCCCACAGACAGAATCATTTGATAGCCAAAATGATCCACAAATAATTCGATAGCCACATATGATCTAAACAGGCACGAGGTTACTTACAGCCTTTTAAAGATCTGATTTCATGAAGGCTGCGTGTACAGGTCACACTGGAGAATCACCCATGCATCTCATTAGAGCTGCAGTGTGGGAGGCATGGGGTAGGGCTTGCTCGCTAAAACTCAGGATTCTGGAAACTATCTGGTATGGGGCTAGGGGTTTGGTTAAGGTTTGTGGACCCCAGTCTCAATATCTGAGCCTTCTAATTCATGGTAAGTGTTTTTAAACTGTGTATAGTGTCGACTAAAATGAAGTCTTAAAGTGGGGCTAGAGGGATGGCTCAACTGTTAAGAGCTTGTACTGCTCTTACGGAGGACCCAGATTCAGTTCCTGTCATTTGTGATGGGTGGCTCACAACCACCTGCAGACCTGGCTTGAGGGATGTGTTTGTGTGTGTCCTCTCCTGGCCCTCTTGGGTAACACACACACACACACACACACACACACACACACACAGACATATAATGCACACATTCATATGCAAACATACATACATACCACACACATTCACACACATAAACATACACACACCACAACACTCACACATATACAACTCACACATATACATATACATACATACAAACACACACCATACACAAATTCACACACACACACACACACACACACTCACACAGACACAATTAAATAAAAATTTAAAGACATTCAAAACAGCAGAGTGCTGAGACCCATCTGGCTTCCATCAGAGACTGGAACTTAGGGGCTTATACCACAGGCAGTTCTCTATCCCTTCCTAACCTTCAGCCCTTCCTCCTTTTCCTCTCATGTCATCTGTGACCCCCAAGTTACCTCTGACAGACACACACACACACACACACACACACACAGTTACTCATACATTCATACACATATATACTCACACAAACGTAGACTCACACAGACACTGACATACTCACTCACTCAAACACACAACACACTCACACATCAAACACACAACACACAACACACACACACACACACACACACACACACACACACACAGACCACACTGGCTTTGTGGGTAACCATTCCATAGTGAACAGACCTGCCCTACACAGAGGATAATGCATGGTTGCAAAGACTGACTTGTTATACCTGGTGCTTTTAGACAGTGACTTCAAGGTCATCGGGGACATGTCCAGGATGGGCAGGGGCTTGCTAGAGAAACAGAGAGGAACAAGAATGAAGGATCTCAGGCTTCTGGGTCCTGGCATGACGGGGGAGGAGGGTCAAAGCCCTGAGGCCGACTCACTGGAATAGAGTGCAGTATTCTGGAAGGCGGAGAGCCTTGGCTGGAGGAAGTTTTTAAAACACCAAATAACATTAGCTCACACAAATGAGGGAGGCTTAAGCCTAAACCTGATTAGCCAAGAGTGGTGGGGCCGCCCCGAGTTACTCTAAAGAAATGAGGTTATTATGTGCGAGGGGCGCCATTAAAACTCTGTTTACAAACCGATGTGCCAGAGAATGGGCCAGGGAAAGAATTATTAGTGACGGGGTCATTTGATCTCTTTTACGATCCTGTGAGTCAGATGGCTCTGTGCTCGTGAAGGTGAATAATGGATCCTCAAGCCTGTTGGTTTATAAACAGACCCAGAATTCCGTGTTCTGTAACCTCAGATGCCCCTTTGAGTGTGGCTTGCCCGGAATCAAATCATACCTCAGACTGTACCACTGGGCTCGTCCCTCCTCCTGGAGGTGATTGAGATGATGATGATGGTTGGCATGTGGGACGTGCCCCAGTTCACCCGATGGCTAGCTGGGGCAGAGGTCGGTAGCTGGGATTCTCTGTATCTCCTCTCTGCTGGGCTTAAGGCTCCCGGACTGACTTTGTCTTCAGCGTTTTGAGTGAAGAGAAGCTCAGGACTTCCGATTTTCATAGCACGGCCTTTGAAGCGGTTTTAAAGAGCAAGAAAGTTTGGGTTTGGATCCGAGCATATGGTTGCTTAAGCCTCAGTTTCCATGTCTGTAAAATGACCTCGGGCATGTTGTCAGCCCTTGCTTTGGGTGGAAGCTGCTATGACCAGTTGCTTCATGCATGCTGTGAGCCAGCTCAGGGATGTCCCCAAGAGGGATCAGATTAACTGCACGAGGCGAGACTTCATGGCAGAGGGTCTTCTCTGGATTTTCTGGGTATTCATTGAACTCTCACGGCCACACTGCGAGGTGTTCCTGAGAGGAAGGTCCTCTAGGTGCAGTTGAGATTGGTGCCTACATGGTTCATGTGATAGGCAAGCCCAGGAGGAGTCCCCAAGGAGTGGGAAGGAGACAGCAAAAAAGTTAAGCCCTATCACCAACATTTCTAATCTGGGGACCTGGGATGCAGTTGCCATGGCAACCTTTAAGCAGGATGTGCCCCCAGTGTGATCTCTCAGAGGGGGAGGAGCTTAACATAGCTATGACCTGGTTGTGATAACTAATTCTGATTGTCAGCTTGATGGGACTTAGAATGACCAAAGAGACAAGGCTCTGGGCACAGCTATGAGAGAGTCTCTCTATTATGTTGATGTGGGAAAACCCACCCTAATGATGGGCAATCGTCATACCAAGGGTGGGGTCCTAGACTGGATAAAAAGGTGGAGGTGAGTTGAGCACCAGGGTTCATGTCCGGCTTCCTGACTGCAAATGTCATGTGACCAGCCTCCACAACGCTCCTGCTGCCATGGCTTTCCCTGCCATGATGCCCTGTGCCCGTGAGCTGAAATAAACCTTTCCTTTCCTAGGTTGCTAGGCATTCTGTTACGCAACAAGACAAGGGAAGCAGTGCAGTTGTGGTCGATCATGGGGGAAGACACTTCCAGGAGTCTAGACCTGATATTTCCAAGGCCACAATCTCCTTCGTAGACAGAAACAATACCTCAAGCTAAGATAAGTCTGTGGAGTTTACAGTTAGCTGCAACTAGGTCCTGCTGTCTGATTGCGTGCTGAGACCATTGGTTGTGGCTCGCAGGAAATGATAAAATCAGGCCATGAAGAGTTAAAAGCTATCCTGAGGACCTTTAACTCGCAAATGGGGAGCAGGTTTTACACCTGTTCTGATATTATGGCTGTTATGAGGGTTCATTCTGGAAGGGCTCATCCTAGTTTGTTTCCTGTGGTGATAAGAAGATGCCCTAGACTGGGCCATTCATTAGGAATAAAGGTCTATGTGGCTCATGTTTCTGGACAACGGGAATTCCCAAGAACATGGTGCTGAGTGTGGTCAGGGTTTTCACACAGCAGGATAGGGAAACAATGTTGCCTCTGCTGTTTCCTTCTTCCTCTCAGAACTCCTCTAGTCACCTCCAAAGGTTAACCTATAAAGTCAGAGATATAGTTTCCCACATAGGAATTTGTGGGGTGATGGGATAGGAAGACACATTTAAACCACTGCCATACTTACATTAAGATTTTTACAAATCTCAGATATCTGGAAATTCACTTTCCCTCCTGGCAAACCGGCTGTGGGGCTAGGATGGAAACTTGGTTTCCACTGACTTCAGGTCAGGCATTGGGTTTCTTTCGTTGAAGGACCCCCAAAGCTGTCCTGAATCACAGCAGAGTCCTCACATCTCAAAGAAGATGTTAGGGTACAAGCACAAGTATGGTTTTTCTGTTTCAGTTCCTAAGTCCACCCTTAAGGCCAACAGGAATAGACCTCATCTGTGAGGGCCAAGCCTGTTTGTCCATTCACCTACCAGGCATTCAGAGGGCTGAGCATGGTCCTGCTTCCTTCCAACTCTCTGAGCCCCAGATCCTGCCTAGCCACTCAGATCCTCATGTTATTTTGTTTTGAGACAGGGTCTCATGTAGCCCAGGCTGACTTTAACCTCTGTGTAGCAAAGGATGACCCTGAGTTCTGATCCTTCTGCCTCTAGCTCCTAAGTGTTAGGATTACAGGGGAGTACTACCATTGCTGGAAGTCAAACTTGGGGTCCTGTGCATGCCAGACGACATTCTACTAACTAACTTCCTCTCCTCCTCCTCCCCCCTCCTCCTCCCCTCTTCCTGCTCCCCCTGCTCGTCTCTTCCTCCTCTCCTCCTTCTCCTCTTTCTTCTCCTCCTTCTTCTCCTTCTCCTCCTCTTCCTCCTCCCCTCCTCTTCTTCTTCTCTTTCTCTTTCTCCTCCTCCTCCTCCTCTTCTTTCTCTTCTCCTTCTCTTCCTTCTCTTCTTTTCCTCCTCCTCTTCTCCTCTTCCTCCTCCTTCTTCCTCTTCCTCTTCCTCTGCTTCTCCTCCTTCTCTCCTCTTCTTTTCCCCCTCTTCTTCTTCCCCTCTTCTTCCTCCTCTTCTTCTTCCTCCTCCTCTTCTTTCTTCTTCTCCTCTTATTTCCTGTGGTCACCAGGGCCTTCCTTCAGGTTGGAAAATCAAAATATTACCTTAGAAGCTGATGGCCTCAAAGGCTCTAATTATGTTCACTAAACGTACATGTGGAGACAAACACTGGATTCACAGTGGCTTTTATGCAGGGCCTGGCCTCCTTTGCTGTCCCTCCCCACAGAGATGCAGCTAGTTGAGCTGGATAACAAACATACCTGGTGGAGAGAGGCCTGTAGAAACCACGTGGCGCTCACAGCCTCTCTGGTCTTCCGGTTCACCCTGCTGTACCACCCTCAGCACAGTTGCTGTCACCAGAGTCTTTTGTCCCAGTACCTACTGCCCACATCAGACCTGAGGCCGCCTGAGGAGCCACCTGACCCTTCTCATGCAGAATTAGCAAAAGCACAGAACCCAACAGTGAGGAGCATGGCCAACTTCCAGGCCTTCTTGCTCTTTACTCATCAATGGTGTATCCGATTAGCTTGAGTCAGTGTGCTGAGAAAACATAGATATCTATGGTGATCTCTTTCTCTCCCCATCCTTCTCTTCCTCCTTCCTTTCTTCCTCTCATCTTTTTTTTTTTTTTGGCACTGACTTTTGTTACCCATAACAGGCTGCCCTTAAACACACCATCCTTCTGCTTCTTCTTTGCAAGCACCAAGGCCACGGGCGTGCGATACCACGTGACAGCTGAGACCACGTTGTGTGAGCCCCACTCTCCACCTAGCACTGGCCATAGAGTAGGTCCTAAAGTCCAGGAGGGCAGAGATGATTTCCTTGTTTACTTATATATTACCAGTGTCTGGCACGAAGGATTAAGGGCTGGAGCCTGCAGCAGACACTCAATAAATGTTTGTTGAATGAATAAATAAAAGCTCAGGCGCAGCTAATGGTAAACACAAGCAAAGGAAACACCAAGGAAGAATCTGTTTGGACCAAAATACCCTTTTAAAATGTCGAGAATCCCCTCTTGTTCCTAAATCAAGAGATAGATAACTAATAAGTTGGGACATATCACAAGTCCGTCCTTGATTCTGCACAGAGGTTTGCAACCTTACTAGATGGATTTTAGAAAATATGTTGGAGAGGCCAAAATCCGGACCACACCTTTCCTGAAGAAGCCCCTTCTCCATCCTGATTCTGGAAGAACTGCGCAACTCCGACTGAGGAAATGGTTCATTCAGCAAGGAGCTTGCAGGGCAAAAATGAAGGCCTGGGTTCGAGCCTGTGTAAAAACCCGAGTGAAAAAGCCAGCTGTGGTAGCTTGCATTTTTAATCCCAACACAGAGCAAGAGGAGAGAGGCAGATTCCTCAGGCTTGCTGGCCAGCCGGCCTAGTCCAACAGGGAGCTCTAGGTTCAGTGAGAGACCCCATCTCCAAAACACAGGGTGACAGACACCACCTCGGGCTTCTACACACAATCGTACACATGTGCAGAAGCCCCTGCAGTCATGACCGTGCACACACATTCCTATGTATAGGCACACCTTCCTTTACGTGATTGTGTAGGTATCCCCATTACATCTTCCCGTCTTCTAATGCACGTGCTCCCAGCGCTGTGTTGTTCAGACAGCCCAGTTCTTCAGTGACTCAGTAGGTGCTTACTATGGGTTGCCAATGAGATTTCTGCTTCCCCTGCCCTGATGAAGTTCTCCTCCTTCACTAGATAGCTAGGGAACCAATAGAATGTTTCGGATATAATCCCATGTGACCCTAAGGCTCGGTCATAAGACTTCTCCCTTGCTTTTTTGCTGCTGAGCTCAGGGGCTGTCTTATGGGGAGAATTCTGAAGCTTCCCCCCTTGTCCAGGTCCACACAGGGGAAGAGCCAAAGCCTCCTGGTGGGGCTGTAGGGAATGAGGTGCCTAGGAAGTGACTCCTCCAGGCCTGATTGTGTCTCAAGAGCATTCTTAACCTCAACACAGCTAAGTCACCCCCGAGGTACCGCCTCCCCAAGTGAGTTAATAAGCAGTGTCTTAAATAATTTAAAATTATTTTCATTTTGTGTTTATATGTATGCACCTGCATAAGTTTATGTGCACCCTGTGCACGCGGGTGCCTGAGGAGACCAGAGGGCACCAGGTCTCCTGGGAGTGGAGTTACAGTTGGTTGTGTACTGGGAACCCAGCTCCCGTCCTCTGCAAAAACAGTAAGTGCTCATAGCCACTGAGCCGTCTCTCCGGTTCTCATACACCTTTCTCTTATCCAGTTCGTGTTCTGCAGTAGATGGAGCCGAGGGTCTCGTGCGTATCAAGCAAACTTGGCTGGAACTCATTAGGTAGTCTAAGCTGGCTTCAAACTTGGGATTCTCCTGCCTCAGTTTCCAGGGTGCTGGGACTGCAGGTGTATATACCCACATGCCTGATTTTGCTTTTAAGTCGATATTTTTTGAGGGAATTTATTAAGGATGAAAACAGTAGTCTTTTGTCTGTTTGTTGGTCTCCAGAGAGACTGAGAAACCAAACGAGTGCATTGGTCTATAGACCAATAGGATCTTCTCTCTCAACCTCAGTTTCCCAATCTGTAAAGTGGGAAATGGCGGCTGGACTGCTATTATAGAGGGGATTGGACCAGAGCTGGTGGCCGTGAGGAAGGGGCCAGTGGGAAACACAGGCAAAGCATTGGGCAGAAGGTTTGGTAGGATCACAATGAATGCTATAACATACGGGGCAGAGCAGTCACAGTGGGCAACAGCAATGGCACCCAATCACCCCCTGGAAGAGGTAGTTGTCAAAGTCAGCAGTTCCAGGTTTGAGACTAACAGCCTCAGAGCTGCAGGAAATCTCTCATTTCAGTGTGTGTGAGAGCGAGGCAATCAGATGTGAGTACTTGGCCGGGAGCAAAATGAAGGCTGCTCCTGCAAGGGGTGAGGGGAGACCCCACAGGGTGATAGTCATTGGATATACAGATATACGAAAGTCTCTCACATCTTTCTCAACACTGTTTACTTTCTCTCTCTCTCTCTCTCTCTCTCTCTCTCTCTCTCTCTCTCTCTCTCTCTCTCTCTCTCTCTCTCTCTCTCTCCTCCCCCAGACTCCCTTTCTTATTGGACAGCAAGGCTCCCGCAGTCCAGGTTGACCTCAAATTTGCAAGGATGACCTTGAACTCTTAGTCCTCTGCCTTCACCATCTGGGTGCTGGGATTACAGACAGGAATCATCAGGACGCCAGGTTTATGCTGGAGAGGGCGGGGAGCAGGGTTTTGTGCGTGCTAGCTAAGCGTCTCCTAGCTAAACAACATCCGCAGCCACTGGCCTCTCTTTAGAGTGTGTTTGTGGCCTGTTACCCCCGGTTTAGGAGCTAAGGAAGCAGCCTTGAGTTAAATGATAAACCTTCACTACCCTTTCCTCTGCCTACGGCCTTGGATGCTTAGTCTGCCTGGAGCTCAGCCTTCCGGTTCTTAACGGGTCTTTAGCACTTGAACGAGACCGAGTTTAGTCCTAAATCTGACCCTAGCAGACACTTTCTGGGTGCCGTGCGTGTTACCATGGTTACCCGCTTTTATGATTTGAGGCTTGGAGCTAGCTCCTCTCTTCTGGAAAGATTCTGTTCCCGTGGAAAAAAAATGGCGCCAGGAGAGATGAATCCAAGTTTCCCTTCCCACACATCCCCAGCACAGGGCCCTTCTGGACTTCAAAGGGAAGCCCCACCAGGAAGCTGGACATGCTGTAAGTTCAGCACGGGAGAGATGGGAGCTGGCTTCAAGGGCTGTTGAGCAGCTGTTTGACATCACACCAGGGTGGCCGAGGCATTGGGGCCCCAGCCTGTTTACTCCTTGCAGATAACATCTCGAGTGGACCATGGGGAAGGATTGGGAGGATGCTCAGGGTCAATGTCCACCTTTGTAGTTGTTTAAATATCGATAATAAGGCATGTGAGGCGGCCTGGCCCGGGTGAGGAGCCAGCGATGTGTTTGGAGATATGGGCACACGTTCGCTAGGCAACTTCAGTCGGGGGTTGGGGGGTGGGGTGGGGGCGTCTGCAGTCTCTTAGCAGAGCTCAGCCATCATTCTTCTACTTGAGAAGGAGCTTGGTAACTCCTCATTAACAGCCTCCCTTGCTCCAAACGCTTTCTGACACAGCAGAATGACTCTCCATCTGTATCGAATAAGCCAGCGAATTCACCAGGAGGCTATGCTTTCTAACCAGGCGCGATGGGAACAAGATGCTAATTGGCTTTCAGGAAACAAGCCTTTTCATGGAGGAAGATGTTATGGAAACAACCGAGGGAAACAGCAAACCAGAACAATGGCTCTCCTTAACTGCAGGTTCTCCCAGAGTGTATTATAGGCTTATGTGCACTTCAGCTTGCTCTCCCTGAGAAAGTTCCAGGAGGCCACATGTCTGTTAGGAACCATGGAATAGTTTGTGGAGCCCAATGTGAGAGAAGCCTTATTAGGGAGACAGTTTGGCAAAGGTCGTGTAGGAAATAAAGTAAGGGGGTGTCTGGACCATTCGTATAGTGTGTGGTAAATTTGGCACAGGGTTTGGGGACACTCCCTCAGCACCGAAGGGGCTGAATATCAAAGTTATCACCAAGTCTAGAAATTGATGATTCTTCTTGGTTGCTGCCATGTATTCTTTCGTTAATGATTCTTATTAGCAAAGTACTAACCATCCATAGCAAGGAATTTCAGTCTGAGAGTTTTATCTGTGCACATAATGCACATAAAGTATTTTGATCTCCTTACGCCTTTCACCCTGGGTCATCCTGTGTTTCCTTGCACTCTCATGAGTTGTCTTCCCCTTCCTAGCTGGTTTGACTTCCACTGCCAGTGTGTGTGTGTGTGTGTGTGTGTGTGTGTGTGTGTGTGTGTGTGTGGTCTGCCTGTCTGTCTGTCTGTCTGTGTTTCGTTAGGGTCGTTTATAGAGTGTGGGTGACAGTTTGTTTCCAGGAGCATGGGCACCTTGCCAGTGGCTACACCACTGAAGACGATCTCTCCCCACTCTCTCCCTCCCGCCTCCTTTCTCTCATCAACCATTAACTGATTACAAACCCTCACGGAACCGTGGCACCCCAAGATCGCCTCCTACTTCCCACACGGGTGCTGACGGGACCAATCTCGTGGGATTTAATTCAAAGCAATGAGTTTGCGTCGAACCCGTCATTCCGTGTTTCATTAAGCGTTGTCTTGTTTGTTTGGGAATCTGTGATTCTTGTTCAAATGTTGTCACGGAGGAAGTGGGCAAACGAGAGAAGAGTCGGAGGAAAAGACATCTCATATCCACAACGGTGTAGTGGTTATGATTCACTTCCTAGCAAATAGCAAAGCCTGGTTTCCCTTGCCTTTCCTTCTGGCTCCCTCGAAAGACCCCAGCAAGCCACGGGATTCTCTGGAAAGTCAAATAATGTCCAAGGAATCCCCAGATGTGTGTTTAGTCTTGTAGAAGAAATGTTCTATCCTGCATGATCAATCTTCACGATTGGTGGTGATGGGTGGGGAGGGGAACACCTGACTGAATCCAGAGCTGGATCTATAACCATCAATCCTGAGCCAAATGTGTCACCTGCCGTTGTGTGTGATTCGCTGATGAGCTGTGCTGATACCAGTGGGCTGGATGGAGTCACATCTATTTCAACCCCTTAACATTTCTTAGCAACTTGATAGAGTGGCCCAGAGATTCGGGGTCATTGAGAAGGGCAAAGTGAAGAGGGCACCCAGCTTCAAGGAGGAAGCCAGGGTCACACCTCCAGTTCTTAGATTTAGCTCTTCATGATACAAACTCATCATTCTAAACCGGGAGACCAGCTCTTAGTGACTCACTGCTGTCTCTTCTCCTTCCCTCTCTCTTTCTCTCTCTAACAAAACAACAATGTAACCAGACCCAGTGATGTGTCTCCACAAGAGGCATAAACTCAAGACGTTTGGTTGATTCATTGTTTCCATGAGAGACAGATCTGAGGGGCCAAAGAGATATTTACAAACATTCTGAGCGCTCAGTGCTGTCAAGGCTGTTTAGATGTAAATAAATGTTCTCATCTCTCCGCCCTCTCCCTCTTCCCACCCTCACCCACCCTGCTCTGAGCCCAGCTAAAATTTCATCATTCCATCAATGAGGGGAAGCAGATGCTAGAGTCCAGTTGTGTGGTTCGACTTAAAGGTGACTTTCCAAATTACTAATTGAAATGATTTTCCACATCCTATCCCACCAATATTTGAATTCCCAACTTGAGACAATTTTGTCTTCAGTTCAGATTGCTGCTGAGGACAAGAGAGGTGAAGCAGTTTGTTCTAGATATCCACAAGAGTGGGTTATGTGGGGCACGAAGTTGGATTGGGTATTAATTTTTACAAACGACCATCTAATTATGAATATTTTGGTACTCAAATGGGTTTTTGCTTCTGCAGACAACATTGTTACCATGGTAGCGAATAGATAGATTCTCATGTAATGGAGACTCTGCACATACATATGCCCTGTTTGGTGTTCAGTGCTGTTTAATGGCTAGGAATGGCTGTGAGTAATAGTTCCTAAATTTTGACATCAGCACGGTTCTAGCGAGTCTCAATTAAATAATTCGCACGACGTGTTAAAAAGAAAACGAGAGGACCCTAGATCCCGGAGAGTCAATAAATAATAACACCGACTGTTCTCTCATGGGCAAAGACTCTGTGTCACTGAAGCCAAGAGGAACTGTGTGGGAGACGGTGGATGATAGTCATTAAAGAGCCAGAAACAGAGTTTTGTTTCTGCTGCCCGAGCCTGGGCAGTTCGTTATAAAAGGCTCCTCCTTCTTTTTTTTTTTTTTTTTTTCGGAGCTGGGGACCGAACCCAGGGCCTTGCGCTTCCTAGGCAAGCGCTCTACCACTGAGCTAAATCCCCAACCCCAGAAGGCTCCTCCTGATTCTGGAGTCTGGGAAGTCCAAGGCAAGGTGCTGACCTCTGGTGAGGGACTTCATGCTGCAGCATGAAGGAAACCTTTGACATCCACATGCTTGCATACTCACACGTATGCGTAATCTCCATACATGAGCGTGCACATCCATGTCTAATTACTTCCTTGGAAAAGCTCCACCTCCAAGTGCCTGAACTCGGAGACCATGCAACAGGTCCCCGCTCACTGACAACTCACTATCTGACTTCGAGTGTGAAAACCGCCGTCCTCACAATATGCCAACATTTACCCATGAACCCATTACACACGAACATCTCCATTGCCAAAAATGTTAGAACCACCCGGCAGGACACCCATGCCTCAGTAGGACTCTTCCCTCCAGACTGCCAGGTGCCTTGGGCATCCAATTGCATCAAGCAAATACGGAGCAGATGGGTTGTAGCGAGGAACTGTAGATCTCACAGAGGAGGTAACATTTCAGAAGTGGATGGAAATGTTGACAGAGAAGGCTGTAATCCCAGGCAAAACCTCTGAAGGAAGATGGGGGCAGATGGGCGGTGGCAGGTCTATCTAAGGGCAGGTGCTTCAAAGGAGGAATGATTTGTGTATGAAAGGATTAAGAGAAGACGCCCTTAGGAAAATTGAGGAGGCCTTCCAACATCTCACAGAAATTGCCTCTCCCCTAATCCCGCGGCAGAAAGTCCAACACTAGGGAAAGAAAATGTGTCATATCATATAATTTATGTTCGCAGGTATTCTCAGACGACTTGTCAAAACTTGATAAGCTTTGTTCACTCTTAAGAATTAACGGGCCTGTTGACATGATAGCCCGGCTGTAGTTAGGTATATAAAAAAAGTAAAAAAAAAAAAAACTTAAAAAAAAAATCATTTCAGTTTGAAGAGTTTCAACCCCCTGGCGTCTCTTGGATGTTTTATTAGATTGTGAGGTTTACTGAATATTCTTTCTTCGGAGGGATGTCGGAGGTCTTGACTTGCCTATTAGAGGCTTGGCTACAGCTGGCTGCAAAGGATGGTGGAGGAAGGGAAGGTGTGATGGTGGGACGTTCCAACTCGGCAGCCTCTTGGTGCAGTGTGGTTATAAGGACACCGTTCTTATTTAGGTAACAATTGGCATGAATGAACGTTCTGTCATTTACAGGTGTACTACACCAAAGGCTTTCCCGGGTATATCTTCCAGTCTCAGAAGAACCTAGAAAGTATTAACAGTTTTTACCTCACCCCCAAATAACAATTGATATACTGACCATTGGATACAGTTAAATGTTTTGCTATGGAGGGTAAACGATACATCTTTTGAGAGACTCCATGCCTTTCTCTGGTGGAAAAATTAAAAAGGTCTTTAAAACTTCTAAAGCAAGCCTTTAGCATGTTTGTACAGGGTTTGCTTTTCTGATAGGTAGCCTTTTGGTTAGTGTTACCGAACCACGTCCTCAGCTCGCTCTCAAGACATCGTCTGAATCCATCTGTAACAAAAAGTAAACAGAGTCATGGCTCTCATTACCTATACATGGCAAAGCTGGGACCTGCCGTGGGTCAGTCAATGCATCGACTCAAGATTAGAAGTTCTGTTGAGAATTCAGCTCTTGAGACCCAGAGGACACCTCTTAACCCCATTTGTGTTCCCTGAAATTTTTAATGTTTTTCCTTCATTTTCACAGAGCAGTACTGATCCGCCATGAAGGTCAAGGTGGCATGATAAACCGCAGACAGAGCCGGGACTGAAACGCAGCATCCTTCGTGTTCCAGGATGCTGTCTTCCCCACCGCCTAGCCTGTGGATACTGGGCTCTCAGGCTGGCTCTGCCTTTGAGGGCTCAACATCCCTACTGCTGATGGTTTCCTTATGTATGGCCCAGGCCTGGCAAATGCAGTTACTGGTGACATCGTGCCCAGAGCTGAACTTATTTACAGTAACTACCCCCACTTCTCCAGTAAGGCACTCCTGGGTAATTGAGTGGACCAGGCAAGAATTAGATCTGGGCCCATGATCTATACAGCCTGCCCGGAGCTTAATCTTCGTCAATTATCTCTAGCTATCATGCTTTTGCTGCAAGAGCCAACCGTGTGGCTTTCAGAAGGCCAACCCAAGGGGCAGCTTCAGATCCATTCAGAAGAGGACCAAGGAGCAGTGCTGCCTGTCGCCCCAAAGCAAGAACCACCTTGTGTGGTCTCAGATGTTATTTACATGAGTTCAGCATGCCCTTCACCCTCAGCTAGATCTTCCAGCCCTGATCTACAGAGGAAAGGCCTCTTTTCTCTTCATCAAGGGATACATCTATGTAGCTGGATACATCTACGTAGATGGATACATCAAGGATCACAGGGACCGTGCCTGGCTCACCTCTCTGTCAGGCACACATTACCCAGTGCCCAGCATTGTCAAACTGCAATCAAGAGAGAGACAACAAAGTCATCCACCTAGGTTCCTTTAGCCCCATTTCCTATGTCACTTTGACTCTCTGTAATTTGGTCCTGTCTGGGAAAAGTGGGATGTGTTTGTTCTGGAGTGGGCTTGGAAGCAAGGTCTCTGTGCAAAAAGAAAAGAAAACAACAACAAAAAACCCAAACCTTGTATCTAGTGAGAATATTCTTGTACTCCTCCGGAGAGTCTAACCGTTTGATGAGTGTGTTCAACGCTTTAGCTATTTGGCAATAAAAATAATTTTGTTTCTCTTTCGAAACTACTTTATGGAGGTGAATGCTTGAGAACCCGTGTTCATTTCATGCATACATCTTTGTGAGCTCAGGAAACGTGTGTCTCCCTATGAGGCCATCACCCCAAGTCCAGGATCATGTCCCCTTCTTCAAAAGTTCTCGGTTCCACCACCCAGCGATTATTGTTAAAGAATGTGTAGCATAAAATCTGTCCAGTCAGCAACATTTTGGTATGGAGGGGCCCCCGTTATTTATGATTTGAGCACTTCAATAGATGCACGTGTTTCATTTTCATAATCTCTAAGTCCTACTCCCCCAACTTCAACTCCTCCAGGACCCTCCGTCCCACCACCATGACACCCTTCCAAGTTCATACTTTTTCTTCTTAAAAATTCACCACGCCCACTTTGTATTACGTGCATGCTCACTGGTGTGGGGCCAGCTGCTGGAGAACAGGAAACCTACCGGTGGTCTCACCCCTGAGAAATCTGGCTCTCCTACCCTCGGCAGCCATTTACTGCCTGTAGCTCCTCAGCTGGGGGTGGGACCCATGCTGTGTGTTAAAGCTCCAGAGTTTATTTGTCTTGCTGAGGAATACTTCAAATCTTTACGCTTCTTTTGTTCTCCTTTGGCAACTACATTTTTCACTCTGCCTATCACTGGCCTCTTCTTGGGGTGTTTATCTTTCTGAGATTGAGCGTGTCCTTAAGGTACATCCATAGGTTGCAAACAATGAAATTTTCTTCTTTTTCATGGAATAATATCCCATCTCATACCTGTACCATATATATGGCATACAGGGTCTCACTATGTAGCCTTTCTGGCCTGGAACTCAGTGTGTAGACCAGGCTGGCCTCAAACTGAACAGAAATCTCTGGATACCCAGTGCTAGGATTAAACACATGTGCCACCATACCTGGCCTAATATTTTGTTTTAAATTACTTTTACTTATTTGAAAGTAAGCAAATTGCATAATACATATCCTCATTGACACAACAACTATATGCTAATTGGTTTGACCTAGTTATCTAAAATGTATACATATGCTAGAATCTCACACCATGTACCATAACTATATATGTATACACACATATACATATACATATACATATATACACATACATATATATGCATATATACATATACACACATATATGCATATATACATATACATATACATATATATGTTATAACATGTTTTCTTTATCCATCCATCCACCATCCATCCATCATCCATCCATCTATCCATCCTTGAGCACGTAAGTGGCTTCCACGTCTTAGCCTTCCTGAATAACTACAACTGGTTTGGAAGTGTGGAAAGCTCTCCGAGAGTCCGATTTCAATTACTTTTGGTTGCAGAGGAAATGGAGTAAGTAGATCATGTGGTAGTTAGCATTAAGGTTAGGGGTAGGGTTGTTAGGGTTGATCCTATGCCATTTTCTGTAATGACTTTCAGTCCAAAGGGTCGGCTGGGTTAGGGTTGGGATTGAGCTGAGTTAGGCTGGGCTGGGTAAGGGTTAGGGTTAGGGTTGGATGGAGTTTGGGTTGGGGTTTGGGTTGCATTGAGTTGGGTTAGTAAGATTAGGATTAGAGTTGAGTAATTTGGGTTGTAATGCGTTGGTTTAGGGGTAGGTTTGGGTTGGGTTACAGTAAGATTAGGGCTGGGACTTGGGTTAGGTTTGTGTTGTGTTGTGTTGTGTTGTGTTGGCTGTGTTACAGACAGTGGTAAGGTTCTGGTTAGGGTCGAGTGTGTTATGTTGGGTTGGACGAGGGTCAGGTTTGGTTAAGGTTAGTGACAAGTTTAGGGTTAGCGTTGAGTGACTTGGCTTGGATTGACTTGGTTTAGATTTATATTTCTGTTGGGTTGCATTAAGATTACGTTTAGTGTTGTGTTTATGTCTATGTTTATGTCTGTGTTGGCTTGGATTAAGTTGGATTACAGCTAAGGTGGTGCTGGGCTGGGAATGTGGTCCTTCTCTCTCCATATCCTTGCTAACACCAGTTCTTTCTGTCACTGTTAAGTAGTCACGCTTGCTAACAGCTCACTGTGGATTGTAATTTGCTTTGACACGAGATATTGCGATTCTTCCCAGCTTTGTTCTTTTTGTTCAAGGTTGCTCCGTCTGTTTCAGGGTCTCCTGTGTTCCACATGGACCTTCAGAATGTCCTCTGCCGTTTCTGTGAAAAGCGATGCCAGATTTTTGATTTTCTCATGTAACTTCTTTTTGGAGAGTCCTGTTGTAAGTGTCACTCTGTGCATTTGCGTGGGATGCAGTGTGCTGGCGGTGAGATTTGTCTCGTTCAGAGACCTTTATTGTTCTCTTGATAAAAATGCCATTGCCTTCCTTGTACAGGGGTCCCTGGTAGGAGTGACGCACCTTCTCCTGTGACTATTGTGGTGGCCAAGGGCTGAAGTGGAAGTGACTAAGGGGGGAAAATCCTTAAAAGTAACTTATTGGATTATCTAAGAAATCTGGAGATGCTTCTGAGAAACCATGAAAAAGAATTTCTCTTCCCTTTCCCTATGGGTTTTCTCACCTGGCTCTCTATTCTCTCTCCTTGTTTATCTGCTCTGCTCTGTCCTCTGTGTTAGTATGTAACACTTTTCCCCATCTCTGGTAACTTTGTAACGATTTCCAGGGAAGGACCTTGACTAGTCAGCGTGTGTAATGCACCTCTAGAACTTTGATTATCGCTTGTTTATTTGTTTGTTTGTTTGTTTTTTGTTGTTGTTGTTCTTGTTGGGTTTTTTTGGGGGGGGTCGTGGGGTGTAGCTCCTTGCCACACTTCTGTGAATGCACAGATGGGGGAGGGTACATTTTTATCATCCACCCCTCAGTGCCTCTGGGAATGGTTGAAGAATAGTCTTTTTGAGCAAGAGATGCTGTTTCTAGGTAGACACAAGGCAGATGAAAAGGATTTCACTTGGCCTCTGTAAGCTTTTGTGTCACGACTTCAAGATGTATGTGTATTCTTATTTATTTTTGGCAAATTTCAAACCTGTGTCTGATGCATTTGACTCAATCCACCCTCCATCACTCAGATTTTGTGGTCCTGACTACGTAGCTGGCATCCCTACAAAGTAACAGGAATGGTCCTTCCACCTTTAGTTCAGACCACAGCAAGTTAGTGACCCACAGAATTCCCACTGGGAGCTAAAATTGGTTAATATTTTGCTTGTTAACTTTTAAGTTACATTTATTTAATTATTTGCCGCATGTACTGATGTGTGCTACAGCACCTGTGGAGGTCAGAAGACCTTCCATCAGACCCGGGGATTGAACTCAGATCATCAGACTTGGATGCAGTCCCCCGTACCTGGGGAACCATATTGCTGGCCCAGAGTGAACATTTCAAAGCCTAATCATCTTCAAAAGTTGTTTTTGGTTTGGTAGTGCTGGGACTTCAAAGCCAGGGCCTTGTGCATGCCAGGTCATCTCAGAGGCTCGAGCTCCTGTCTAGGAGAAACAAAAGTGGGTTACAGCCCACAGGTACTACACTATTCTCACAGCTCACCTGACCCTTTTTCTTTGGGTCAGCAGGCGCATAGGGTATTTTTGTTTCTGATGGATTGCTGCTTGGTAGGTCCTCTAGTAGTGTGGCTCTCAGCTAGTTGTCCTGTGCAGAGCCTACTTCTGGGAGGGTATTAGTCAGGGCTCTCTAAAGTCACAGAACTTACGGAATGTCTCTCTATATTAAGGGAACTTATCATGATGACATACAGTCTGTAGTCCAACTAACCCAACAGTGGGCAGCTGTGAATGGGAAGTCCAAGAATCTAGCAGTTGGGCTGGAGGGATGGCTCAGCGGTTAAGAGCACGGGCTGCTCTTCCATAGGTCCTGAGTTCAAATCCCAGCAACCACATGGTAGCTCACAACCATCTGTAATGGGGTCTGATGCCCTCTTCTGGTGTGTCTGAAGACACCTTCAGTGTACTCATACATAAAACAAATAAATAAATCTAAAGAGAGAGAGAGAGAGAGAGAGAGAGAGAGAGAGAGAGAGAGAGAATGAATCTAGTAGTTGTTCAGTCCCACAAGGCACATTGTTTAAGCTGGTCTCCTGTAGGTTCCAACAGATGTGCTGACAAGTAGGTGCAAGCAGGAGAAGAGCACATCTTCCTTCTTCCAGTGTTCTTATGTAGACCTCCAGCAGAAGGTGTGGTCCAGATTAAAGGTGTGTACTTGCTTTGTCCCAGGCTGACCTTGAACCCAGAGATCTCCTTGCTTCAGTCTCCTGGGATTAAAGGTGTAATACTACCTTGCCTGGGCCTAAACTTTTCACAGTCACCATGCCTCAAGATCTCCATGCCAAGATCCAGATCAGAAACCCATGCCTTACAGCCTCAAGATCTGGATCACAGGTGAGCCCTCCAATTCTGGATTGCAGTTCCAGATGTGGTCAAGCCGACAGCCAGGAATAGCCATCACAGGGAATGTTGCGTGTTTTGTATTTGCCATGGTGCAGATGTGGGCAACTGCTTCCCTTATGGATCTTTGGGTTTCGAGGCATATGCGCTTACCCACATAAGACCAAGGTAAATAGAATCTTCTTGATATATTACAGTCAGTAACAGAGAATAAGAAAACAATCTTCGTGTTTATATGGTGTGTGTGTGTGTGTGTGTGTGTGTGTGTGTGTGTGTGTGTGTGTACATGTACACGTCACAACACGCATGTGGACATCAGAGGACAACCTCAGGTGTCAGTTCTTGACTTCTACCTTGTTTGAGGCAGCTCTCTTTTGTTGCTCATCCCCTGCATTAGCCAGGCTAGCTGGCCCTCTCTCTGCCTTCATTCTCACCATAGGAACAGTGGAATTACAGATGTGTGCTCCTGCCCCCTAGCTTTATGTGGGTTCTAGGGATTAGAACTTGGGTTCTCAAGCTTTTGTGGTGAATACTTTTATTAACGGACACACCTCCCGGCCCCTAGAATAGAGAATAGTTTCAAAAGCTACAACCGTAATTGCTACCATCATCATTATCATTGAGCGGGTGGATCTTGGGAACCAGAGACAGGATGGAGGAGACACTGGAAGCTGGTCAGAATGAAGAAGTATGGGGTTAAACCATCACCACTTTTCCTCCTATGTAGAGGACTTGGCCTTCTAGTCTTCGGCTGCCTGTGAAGTTGGCTTTTTCCCTTGGTCATGTGTTCATTGGGGCTCACAGTGACTGGGTCCCAGGCTCTCATGACTGAACTGGTCATCTTTGTATTGTAGTGACCAAAACTCCCTGAAAGGAGGAGCTTGAGAGAGAAAGGATTTATCTTGGCTCAGATTTGGAGAGGGTTGAGCCTGTGATTATTTGCCCCATGTATGAGGATGGAATGTCTTGGCATTGTGAAATAGAGGGGAGCTGTATGTTTCATGCCTAACCAGGAAGTAGAAAGCCAGAGGAAGAAGCCAGGGACCTCCCCAAAGGCCCGCCCCCCAGTGTGATGTACTTCCTCCAGCTACACCCTACTTTCTGAAGTTTTCACAAATTCTAGAAATCACAGAACTGGGAACCAAACATTTGAAACATAAACCTGTAGGAAACACTTCAGAGTTGGTCCTTTAACATGGACTCCTTGCTTCCTGTGACCCTTACCAACGGGTGCTCGGTTTCCCAATCCTAAAATTCTCAGAGGAAGATTTATGGTGTGAGTCATGTCTCGGGGGACAATGCCCTACAAGACTCACTTGGGTGACTGGCCAACGGACAGATGGTCTCCTGTGAGTCAGCTTTCCTCCCCTGGAGCTTTCTGAGAATGGAACCACATGACTTGCTGCTTGTCTACACTGTGGGATCTGAGGGCAGGGAACTATGGGTGGCCGGCTAGCTGTCTGGCTGCTTGCCACTCCAGTGTGTTAGAAGACATTGGTGTAGTGTGACCGGCATGTTTAATAAGCAAGATGTGAGCCTTGAGTTGGGCTGCCTGGGGTACAGCTGCTCCTGTGGCAAGGACTTTGCATAATCCCAAGACTAGTCCAAGGCTATTCTTCCTCTTTCTAAAACTTCAAAGTCCTGTCACCATGTGTGGAAGCCACCCACTTGTCTGGAGAGATGACTTTTCAAGGGAATTACCCCTTGTAGCAATCAGACCAGTCAACAGCTTGGGTATGATTTTCCTTTTTCCATTTTATTTAAACACGTGTGTGGTGTGTGCCTGTTTGTGGGCACACACGTGTGCAAGTGCGTGTGGAGACCCAAGGTTGGTGTCAGGAGACCTCCTTGCCAGCTCTTCCACCTCATTCACTACATCAGGCTCTCTCAATCCAACCCAGAGCTCATCAATATGGTTAGTTCTGCTAGCCACCTTGCTCTGGAGAATCCTGTCTCCATCTTCTGAGGTGCACGCACCCGGCGTTTACCGTGGATTCTAGGGTTCTAAACACTGTCCTTCATACTCTGTGACAAGCCCTTCCACCGCTGACCCATCTCTCCAGCCTCATCACTTACCACAGTAACCAGGAAGGATGAATGGGGACGGATGTAGACCCATCCTGTGTCACTATAGGAACATTCAAAATTCTAAGTGTTACAATATTGGGCCGTGATGTCAGTGCTCTCCCTCTAAACCCACAAAACATCACTGGCATTCAGTGAGACTTCCTATGGACTAAGACTGAAATAAATACTTTCCTCACATTCCCACGACAGATGCTAAAGATTTGGCTACTGGATGGAGCTTCCAGAAAAGTAAGTTGGTCTCTGGAGATGGCTCATCAAGTGTGAGCACTTGTGTAGATAGGAAGACCAGAATTCAGATACCCAGAACCCATGAACCTAGGTACATACAGACACACACACACACACACACACACACACACACACACACACACACACACCAACACAAGTATAACCCTAGCAGACGGGGATTGCTGGAGCATTAGCTGGGTTCAGTGAGAGAGCCTGCATAAAGTAAGTGAAACCACAGTAAAGGACATTTGATGTATGGTTCTTGTATGTATGTCATAGACACACACACACGAGTGCACGTGCTCACACACACACACACACACACACACACACACACACACACACACCATGTAGCTTCTTTTCTCCTCCCTATTCCTTCCTTTTGGAAGGAAGAATTTATTTTGGTTCATGGTTTCAGAGGGAGAGCATAGCTCATCACGGTTGGGAGAGTGCCCTGCAATAAGGAGTTTATGAATGATGACGAAGGAAGTAAGGCTGAAGGGGTGCATCTGAGCATGGAACCTCGCCATGAGCTCTGGTGGGGATGAGTTGATGGAGCCCATGCTTAAAGCAAGCCTGGTGCTGCCACGAGAGAGTGGTGCGACTTGGGTCTGGAATGATCTGGTTCCTGGAACTCTTGGGAAGTGGTGAACCTTTAGGAGGTGGGAGGTCTTGGGAGGAAGTTGTGTCACTGGAACACGCTCTTGAAGTGGATCCTGGAATCCTGATCCCTTCCACACTCTTTCTTGGCTTCCATGGTGTGATGCAGTGGACAGGCTTACTCTGCCATGTGGCCATACCACCATGTACTTCCCCACCCCAACAACAGGGCCAAGCAGTCAGGGTCTGCTCTGAGACCACAGGCCAAAGTACCCCTTCCCTCCTTTTGAGTGAATTGCATCAGGTATTTTGTTTCAGCAATGGATTGACTAACAGGAATGAGTCCACTGGCTTTATTTTTCTGGCAATTTACCCTAATGAAGTTTGGTAATCTCTCTCTCTCCTTTGCAGAACAAATGTAAAACACATGTACATTTTATGTCTCTGTTGGGGTGTACACATGTAATCTCACCTGTACACTTCGACAATCGTGCCTACACTCCAACTTCTCCAGGGCTTCTCAGCTTCTCCAGGGCTTCTCAGCTTCTCCATCATTGACATTTGAGGATGGAAAAGTCTTTGATTTTAGGGACTGGTTTTGGCATTAGTGGATGCTTCTCTACCTACGGCAACCGAAACTACCTCCAGATACTGCCAAATATCTTCTGAAGAATGAAATCACCACCTCCATTGGGACTTACCATCTAAGGGCAAGTAGCGCCTGACAAGCAGACCTTGTTTTGACTAAAGGTTCTAAAACCACCTATGCAAAAATCTTCTTCGTATGTCAAGGAAGGTAAAACTCCTCTGGACCTCTGGGCTTCAAAGGTCCTGGTTAAAATGAGAAGGTGTCTGTCCTAGTGGCCTTGACTCAAGAGAGACCAGAGATGACTCAAGGGCGATAACCCTTTAGAGATGCCACGGGGCAAGCTACCTTGCTCCCCACTTGTAACTGTAGTCCCAACTCCTTCTCTGGTCCCTTCATCCCATTTATTTATGGCCCTTCCAGGAAGGAGCTGGCAACATCCATGGACCGCTCATTCATCACGCCGGTCATTTTTGTTTTGTATTCCACCAGCCACCCTGTCCCTATCTAATCAGGGGGCTGCTTCCTGTTTTTGTCTGCTATCATTTGTCCCGCTGGAGTGATTTTTATCATCAAACAGTATGAAAATAGAATCTAGGAATGGGCACCTCGCTGCTGCAGCCAGCCCATGAGACCGACCAGTTGGCTTGGGCAGAAGGGACGGAAAGAACCTAGGGCCCGCGTTCACATTGTCTTCAGGACAGATATCCAGGCCTGCCTCCCATCTTTCCACACGGGCTCCCCTCAAAACTACAAATGGTGATGTGATTTGTTTAAACCTAAGGACATGTATTTACAAGCACTTGGTGGCCATTCTTCCTGGAGAGTGGAGGGACATGTCCCAGCTTGATGAATGGGTTCCTTTTGCGATGGACTCAGACGTGGGCATTTCCATTCAAGGGCAGCTCTTGACTTCCTCTTCAGATCAGTGTTTGCAACTTGGAAGGTTATGAGGGTTGCAGGAGAATAGAGGTATGTGGGAAAGGAACTATCGATGCTGAGTCTCTGGAAAAAATCTCAATGATGTGGCCCCGGTGTAGACATTCGATTAGTGTCTAGACTGTCTTGAGGCAAATTCTGTTATTCGTTTCTTTGTTTGGGTTTTTTGTTTTCTTCCTTGTTTCCTTTTTTTTTCTCCTTTCTGAGAGAAGGGCTCACTATGTAGCCCAGGCTAGTCCAAAATCTCAGGCTGTTTTGCACTGCCAATCCTCCTCCTCACCTCTGAATGCAGAGGTGTGTGTGTGTGTGTGTGTGTGTATGTGTGGTGTGTGGTGTGTGTGGTGTGTGTGTGTGTGTGTGTGATGTGTGTGTGTGTGTGGCTGTGTGAGTGTGTGTGTGTGTTGGTGTGTGTGTGTGTGGTGTGTGTGTTGTGTATGTGTGTGTGTGTGGTGTGTGTGTGTGTGTGGTGTGTGTGTGTGTGTGTGTGTGTGGTGTGTGTGTGTGTGTGTGGTGTGTGTGTGTGGTGTGGTGTGTGTGTGTGTGTGTGGTGTGTGTGTGTGTGTGTGTGTGTGGTGTGTGGTGTGTGTGTGTGTGGTGTGTGTGTGTGTGTGGGTGTGTGTGTTGTGTGTGTTGTGTGTGTGTGTGTGTGTGTGTGTGTGTGTGGTGTGTGTGTGTGTTTGTGGGTGTGTGTGTGTGTGTGTGTGTGTAGGAAGTCAGCCTCAGGGGTTATTCCTCTGCTGACATCCACCTGTTTGGTTTGTTCTTTTGAGGCCTTTTCTCTCGATACTTTGGATTTTGTCAAGTAACCTAGGCTGGCAGACTAGCAAGACCTATTGATCTGCCCATCTCCCATCTCCCTCATGCTGTGGTGACAACTGAATGTCACTGTGCTTCCCCCCACCCTATATGTGTTCTGGAAACAGAGCTCTGGCCATTATGCTCAGGAAGAGCAGCACAACTTTCTGCCCAGTGTCAATGGTGGGGGTGGTTCTTCAGTCACCCTGGGTGATTACATCCAATATAACCTCGCTGTTGACCTAGGGAGGGTTCTGGGCTCCGAGTAAGCACTGGTCAGTTTATATATCAGGCTGAGGATATATAGGCTCCTGTTATGGTATTTCTGGACGATAGCCCACCAAGCTCACGTCCGTAGGTGGTTTCTGTATGTCAGGCAGACCCCTAAGCAAGCAGGGTAATTTTAAGGTCCTCCAGTTTGGTCTCATGGCACTACCTTGACAAACCCCACAGCTCCCCAAAACTCTAAGTCCCCGAAAAAGCCGGAAAGGCATCTCCCTGCAGATATAATTAGAGAGATTGGCTCCTAGGCCCAAGGCGCAGTGTGCCAGGGTCCCTTGTGAAACATTTTCTGTCTTACATTTCTCAGGATCTGCTTCAGCAGGTGGCCTCCAGCAGGTAGTCAATAAGGACCTTCTGGCCGAGGGCTGCAGGCTCTTTGTAGAGGTCAAATCCAGAGGCCAGAGGGCATGCTCAAAAGGTCGCAGGGTCAAGACCCATCACGGTGACAGATGATTCTAAGCGAGCCTCCCTCCCTCTCTCTGGAAGCAGGGCCAAGCCTCTTGAGACAGGAGAGGTGGCAGGGGGAGGGTGTTGGGGGTTCATAAAGAAAGGCAAGTCTGGTGTCTGGCCGGCACCTCTCAACTGGTCTTCATTAGGGGAGCCCGGCAGTTCTGTCTTCTGCCGCCCTCTGTCCCCGCTGACGGGGTGCTGTCTCCAGACCTCTCAACTGCTCCTCATTACTTAGAACACTGGGCTTTTGTCTCCACATGAAGCCTTCTTTGTTCCACCGCCTGGCCAAGCTAGAAAGCCAGAAACTGATACAAAACAATGCCACTCTATCTGGAGGGGACCCCCACTCTCTGCCCCCCCTCCTTCCGTGGCTGGATGAGGAAGAAGGACTTCTGCCCTCTGAGTCACATCCCTGGACATCTAGCTGAGGAGGTCTTCCGAGGAACACAGGAAACAGGTCCAACGTAGAGGAGTGGCTTCCTGAACTTGGTTGCATGTTGGAGACACCTAGACAGCTTCCAAATATACCCAGGCCCGCCATCCCTCTCCCCTGGACAATCTG